>NC_081329.1:40646236-40846557 GCF_026419965.1 Kogia breviceps
TATTCAGAAATAATGTAAGAAACAAAGCTACAGCACATAGGACACTTCCACTCAAGGACGTATATTTTCAAGAAAACCAAAGAACCTCAGGTCACAGGCATCCCAACGTTTCCTCCTGCTCTCTTTACAAAAGCCTCGACTAGGATACAATCTAAATTTCCTTGGACGGAAAACATGGATGGAGAATATGTGATTCTTATCTACAATGATATATTACTGAGCCAGGAAATCAATGAAATAACGCCACTTGCCGCCAAAGGAGTGTTCGTAGTTACAATCATTCTCAGTAAATTTAGTCACATAGAAAAAAGTGGTTTATCAAAGATATGAGGTACAGGTGGAATACAAAATTGCGTCCCATGAATGAAATGGCAGAGGAGAGAAAGCATCACACATTTAGCAAACACACTTATGACTGTAGGAGCGCGAAGGTCACTTGAGGTGAGGAAAAACCAGGTGTTTTCAATGAGCACAGATACCATTCCATATAGACCAAAGAGGGAATGAGGACAACTTACTCTAAACCTCAAAGGACTGAACTCAGCCCACTTTACACACCAGAAAAGATTATTTACAACTGGTTAGAATTTGAAAAACAATTTATCGATGTCTCTCTGGAAGAGAATCAAGTGGACGCACAGCAGCAAGCAACACAGCACGGAAAATCGGCTACACGCCGTGAGAAAAATAAACTGCAAAATAAAGGCAGTGAGTGAGAGATAAATTCTTTGAGACTTCGTTCAGGGGCTGTCATTGAAGTTCTTTTGAGCATATATTAACACACAGAAGGATCGGACCTAAGGGAGGAAACTCGTGGGTCTGAGTGTCTTCGTGAGCATGAGTCAGCAAATGCAGCCCTTGTAGAATAACACTGCCTTTTCCTGATTCCATGGACCCGACATCTCCAAATGCAGACGACCCTTCCTACAGCGAACACATGCATGGGACAGCCACAGGATGCTACCCCATTGGAACGGCAAAAAACATGAAAAGCCACCTCATCTTCTCATATCCTCGTGCTCGGGTTCAAGCTTTCAGCCGCTTTTCTAAAAATATACCCAATTGGGGAAGTCACCACTTTCAAAACACTCTTACTTATAACTTGGAATTGGTTCCATGGATGAACTACAACGGGGAAGAATAAGAGACGATGGGTATATATTTGGACAGGCACATGGCGCTCTAATTTCCAATGCTGAACAAGAATTGACCCAAGTCTAAGCTTGCTCTCAGAAGGAGAATTGAGCTTGAAAATTCCCTGCTGCTTTGGGACCAGTTCCGAAAGTGGGAAGTTGAGCCGGGGATCTCAGGGAGCCTATAATTCATGGCCCTGCAGCATGGTAAAAGGCACGTAATGTGGAAAAATGACTTGGGTTGCACCAGAGAAAAGAACTTGAGAGCAAGGCAGAATTGCAAAACTGGGATTTCAAGAGGGAGAAGCGTCTCGCCTGGTAAGAACCTAGGATGTGGCAGTACTTCTTCAAACATGCCTTTGTCGAAAAAGGGTGTATGCCTTTATCCTGAATATCTTTAGGATAAAGGCATACACCGTTTTTGGGCAACCAGGCAGGGGCTCTGTGCAAATCAACACTACATAGTGCTATCACTTCCCATCTAAACAAAGGGTCATCTACGAAAAGTGTAAAGACGAGAAATTCAGGGTAGCATGGAGGTAAATCGTACCCACATTTTGTGGATTGTGGGATGACCAATTGCAATCGGCACCCTGGCGAATTCTATGGTGTATTCGAAGATAAAGTAAGAAACAATGCTACAGCACATAGGACACTTCCATTCAAGGACGTATATTTTCAGGAAAACCAAAGAACCTCAGGTCACAAGCAACCCAACGTTTACTGCGGCTCTCTTTACAAAAGCCTCGACTAGGATACAATCTAAATTTCCTTGGACGGAAAACATGGATGAAGAATATGTGATTCTTATCTACAATGATATATTACAGAGCAAGAAAATCAATGAAATAACGTCACTTGGCGCCACCGGTGTGTTCTTAGTTACAATCATTCTCAGTGGATTTAGTCAAATAGAAAAAAGGGGTTGATCAAATATATGAGGTACAGGTGGAATATAAAATTTTTCCCTTGAACGAAATGGCAGACGACAGAGAGAATTACACATTTAGCAAACACACTTATGCCTGTAGGAGCGCAAAGGTCACATGAGGTGAGGAAAAACCAGGTGTTTTCAATGAGCACAGATACCATTCCATATAGACCAAGGAGGGAATCAAGACAACTTACTCTAAACCTCAAAGGACTGAACTCAGCCCACTTTACACACCAGAAAAGATTATTGACAACTGGTCAGAATTTGAAAAACAATTTATCTATGTCTCTCTGGAAGAGAATCTAGTGGATGCACAGCAGCAAGCAACACAGCACGGAAAATCGGCTACACCCGGTGAGAAAAATAAACTGCAAAATAAAGGCAGTGAGTGACAGAAAAATTCTCGAGACTTCGTTCAGGGGCTGTGATTGGAGTTGTTTTCAGCATATATTAACACACAGAAAGATGGGACCTAAGGGATGACAATCGTGGATCTGAGTGTCTTCGTGAGCATGAGTCAGCAAATGCAGCCCTTGTAGAATAACACTGCCTTGCCCTGATTCCATTGACCCGAAATCTCCAAATGTAGACGACCCTTATACAGCGAACACATGCATGGGTCAGCCACAGGATGCTACCCCATTGGAACGGGAAAAAACATGAAAAGGCACCTCATCTTCTCATATCCTGGTGCTCGGGTTCAAGCTTCCAGCCACTTTCCTGAAAATATCCCCACTTGCGGAAGTCAGCACTTTCAAAACCTTCTTTCTTATAGCTTGGAATTGGTTCCATGGATGAACTACAACGGGGAAGAATAAGACACGATGCCTATATATTTGGACAGGCATATGGTGCTCTAATTTCAACTGCTGAACAAGAATTGACCCAAGTCTAAGCTTGCTCTCAGAAGGAGAATAGGGCTTGAAAATTTCCCGCTGATTTGTGACCAGTTCCGAAAGTGGGAAGTTGAGCAGGGGATCTCAGCGATCCTATAATTCATGGGCCTGCAGGATGGGCCAAGACACCTAATGTGGACAAATGACTTGGGTTGAGCCAGAGAAAAGAACTTGAGAGCAAGGCAGAATTGCAAAAATGGGATTTCAAGAGGGAGAAGCGTCTCGCCTGGTAAGAACCTAGAATGTGGCAGTACTTCTTCAACCATGCCTTTGTCGAAAAACGGTGTATGCCTTTATCCTGAATATATTCCGAATAAAGGCATACACCGTTTTTGGGCAACCAGGCAGGGGCTCGGTGCAAAGCAACACTACATAGTGCTATCACATCCCATCTAAACAAAGGGTCATCTACGAAAATTGTAAAGACTAGAAATTCAGGGTAGCATGGAGGTAAATCGTACCCACATTTTGTGGATTCCAGGATGAAAAATGGCAATCGGCACCCTGGCGAAGTCTATGGTGTATTCAAAAATAATGTAAGAAACAAAGCTAAAGCACATAGGACACTTCCACTCAAGGACGTATATTTTCAAGAAAACCAAAGAACCTCAGGTCACAGGCATCCCAACGTTTCCTGCTGCTCTCTTTACAAAAGCCTCGACTAGGATACAATCTAAATTTCCTTGGACGGAAAACATGGATGGAGAATATGTGATTCTTATCTACAATGATATATTACAGAGCCAGGAAATCAATGAAATAACGCCACTTGCCGCCAAAGGAGTGTTCGTAGTTACAATCATTCTCAGTAAATTTAGTCACATAGAAAAAAGTGGTTTATCAAAGATATGAGGTACAGGTGGAATACAAAATTGCGTCCAATGCATGAAATCGCAGAGGAGAGAAAGCATCACACATTTAGCAAACACACTTATGCCTGTAGGAGCGCGAAGGTCACTTGAGGTGAGGAAAAACCAGGTGTTTTCAATGAGCACAGATACCATTCCATATAGACCAAAGAGGGCATCAAGACAACTTACTCTAAACCTCAAAGGACTGAACTCAGCCCACTTTACACACCAGAAAAGATTATTTACAACTGGTTAGAATTTGAAAAACAATTTATCGATGTCTCTCTGGAAGAGAATCAAGTGGATGCACAGCAGCAAGCAACACAGCACTGAAAATCGGCTACACCCCGTGAGAAAAATAAACTGCAAAATAAAGGCAGTGAGTGAGAGATAAATTCTTCGAGACTTCGTTCAGGGGCTGTCATTGAAGTTGTTTTGAGCATATATTAAAAAACAGAAGGATCGGACTGTAGGGAGGACACTCGTGGGTCTGAGTGTCTTCGTGAGCATGAGTCAGCAAATGCAGCCCTTGTCGAATAACACTGCCTTTTCCTGATTCCATGGACCCGAAATCTCCAAATGCAGACGACCCTTCCTACAGCGAACACATGCATGGGACAGCCACAGGATGCTACCCCATTGGAACGGCAAAAAAACATGAAAAGCCACCTCATCTTCTCATATCCTGGTGCTCGGGTTCAAGCTTTCAACCGCTTTTCTGAAAATATACCCAATCGGGGAAGTCAGCACTTTCAAAACACTCTTACTTATAACTTGGAATTGGTTCCATGGATGAACTACAATGGGGAAGAATAAGAGACGATGGCTATATATTTGGACAGGCACATGGCGCTCTAATTTCCAATGCTGAACAAGAATTGACCCAAGTCTAAGCTTGCTCTCAGAAGGAGAATTGAGCTTGAAAATTCCCTGCTGCTTTGGGACCAGTTCCGAAAGTGGGAAGTTTAGCTGGGGATCTCAGGGAGCCTATAATTCATGGCCCTGCAGGATGGTAAAAGGCACGTAATGTGGAAAAATGACTTGGGTTGAACCAGAGAAAAGAACTTGAGAGCAAGGCAGAATTGCAAAACTGGGATTTCAAGAGGGAGAAGCGTCTCGCCTGGTAAGAACTTGGATGTGGCAGTACTTCTTCAAACATGCCTTTGTCGAAAAAGGGTGTATGCCTTTATCCTGAATATCTTTAGGATAAAGGCATACACCGTTTTTGGGCAACCAGGCAGGGGCTCGGTGCAAATCAACACTACATAATGCTATCACTTCCCATCAAAACAAAGGGTCATGTACGAAAAGTGTAAAGACCAGAAATGCAGGGTAACGTGGAGGTAAATCGTACCCACATTTTGTGGATTGTGGGATGACCAATTGCAATCGGCACCCTGGCGAATTCTATGGTGTATTCGAAGATAAAGTAAGAAACAATGCTACAGCACATAGGACACTTCCATTCAAGGACGTATATTTTCAGGAAAACCAAAGAACCTCAGGTCACAGGCAACCCAACGTTTACTGCTGCTCTCTTTACAAAAGCCTCGACGAGGATACAATCTAAATTTCCTTGGACGGAAAACATGGATGGAGAATATGTGATTCTTATCTACAATGATATATTACAGAGCCAGGAAATCAATGAAATAAAGTCACTTGGCGCCACCGGAGTGTTCTTAGTTACAATCATTCTCAGTGAATTTAGTCACATAGAAAAAAGTGGTTTATCAAAGATATGAGGTACAGGTGGAATATAAAATTGTGTCCCTTGAACGAAATGGCAGACGACAGAGAGAATTACACATTTAGCAAACACACTTATGCCTGTAGGAGCGCAAAGGTCACATGAGGTGAGGAAAAACCAGGTGTTTTCAATGAGCACAGATACCATTCCATATAGACCAAGGAGGGAATCAAGACAACTTACTCTAAACCTCAAAGGACTGAACTCAGCCCACTTTACACACCAGAAAAGATTATTGACAACTGGTCAGAATTTGAAAAACAATTTATCTATGTCTCTCTGGAAGAGAATCTAGTGGATGCACAGCAGCAAGCAACACAGCACGGAAAATCGGCTACACGCGGTGAGAAAAATAAACTGCAAAATAAAGGCAGTGAGTGAGACATAAATTCTTCGAGACTTCGTTCAGGGGCTGTGATTGGAGTTGTTTTCAGCATATATTAACACACAGAAAGATGGGACCTAAGGGAGGACAATCGTGGGTCTGAGTGTCTTCGTGAGCATGAGTCAGCAAATGCAGCCCTTGTAGAATAACACTGCCTTGCCCTGATTCCATTGACCCGAAATCTCCAAATGTAGACGACCCTTCTACAGCAAACACATGCATGGGTCAGCCACAGGATGCTACCCCATTGGAACGGGAAAAAACATGAAAAGGCACCTCATCTTCTCATATCCTGGTGCTCGGGTTCAAGCTTCCAGCCACTTTCCTGAAAATATCCCCACTTGGGGAAGTCAGCACTTTCAAAACCTTCTTTCTTATAGCTTAGAATTGGTTCCATGGATGAACTACAACGGGGAAGAATAAGACACGATGCCTATATATTTGGACAGACATATGGTGCTCTAATTTCAACTGCTGAACATGATTTGACCCAAGTCTAAGCTTGCTCTCAGAAGGAGAATAGGGCTTGAAAATTTCCCGCTGATTTGTGACCAGCTCCCAAAGTGGGATGTTGAGCAGGGGATCTCAGCGAGCCTATAATTCATGGGCCTGCAGGATGGTCAAAGACACCTAATGTGGACAAATAACTTGGGTTGAGCCAGAGAAAAGAACTTGAGAGCAAGGCAGAATTGCAAAAATGGGATTTCAAGAGGGAGACGCGTCTCGCCTGGTAAGAACCTAGAATGTGGCAGTACTTCTTCAACCATGCCTTTGTCGAAAAACGGTGTATGCCTTTCTCCTGAATATATTCCGAATAAAGGCATACACCGTTTTTGGGCAACCAGGCAGGGGCTCGGTGCAAATCAACACTACATAGTGCTATCACTTCCCATCTAAAAAAGTATCATCTAGGAAAAGTGTGAAAACTAGAAATTCAGGGTAGCATGGAGGTAAATCATACCCTCATTTTGTGGATTCCAGGATGAAAAATGGCAATCGGCACCCTGGCGAAGTCTATGGTGTATTCAAAAATAATGTAAGAAACAAAGCTACAGCACATAGGACACTTCCACTCAAGGATGAATATTTTCAAGAAAATGAAAGAACCTCAGGTCATAGGCAACCCAACGTTTACTGCTGCTCTCTTTACAAAAGCCTCGACTAGGATACAATCTAAATTTCCTTGGACGGAAAACATGGATGGAGAATATGTGATTCTTATCTACAATGATATATTACTGAGCCAGGAAATCAATGAAGTAACGTCACTTGCCACCAAAGGAGTGTTCGTAGTTACAATCATTCTCAGTAAATTTAGTCACATAGAAAAAAGTGGTTTATCAAAGATATGAGGTACAGGTGGAATACAAAATTGCGTCCCATGAATGAAATGGCAGACGAGAGAAAGCATCACACATTTAGCAAACACACTTATGCCTGTAGGAGCGCGAAGGTCACTTGAGGTGAGGAAAAACCAGGTGTTTTCAATGAGCACAGATAACATTCCGTATAGACCAAGGAGGGAGTCAAGACAACTTACTCTAAACCTCAAAGGACTGAACTCAACCCACTTTACACAGCAGAAAAGATTATTGACAACTGGTCAGAATTTGAAAAACAATTTATCGATGTCTCTCTGGAAGAGAATCAAGTGGATGCACAGCAGCAAGCAACACAGCACAGAAAATCGGCTACACCCGGTGAGAAAAATAAACTGCAAAATAAAGGCAGTGAGTGACAGATAAATTCTTCAAGACTTCGTTCAGGGGCTGTCATTGAAGTTGCTTTGAGCATATATTAACACACAGAAGGATCGGACGTAAGGGAGGACACTCGTGGGTCTGAGTGTCTTCGTGAGCATGAGTCAGCCAATGCAGCCCTTGTCGAATAACACTGCCTTGCCCTGATTCCATGGACCCGAAATCTCCAAATGCAGACGACCCTTCCTACAGCGAACACATGCATGGGACAGCCACAGGATGCTACCCCATTGGAACGGCAAAAAACATGAAAAGCCACCTCATCTTCTCATATCCTCGTGCTCGGGTTCAAGCTTTCAGCCGCTTTTCTGAAAATATACCCAATTGGGGAAGTCAGCACTTTCAAAACACTCTTACTTATAACTTGGTATTGGTTCCATGGATGAACTACAACGGGGAAGAATAAGAGACGATGGCTATATATTGGACAGGCACATGGCGCTCTAATTTCCAATGCTGAACAAGAATTGACCCAAGTCTAAGCTTGCTCTCAGAAGGAGAATTGGGCTTGAAAATTTCCTGCTGCTTTGGGACCAGTTCCGAAAGTGGGAAGTAGATCCGGGGATCTCAGGGAGCCTATAATTCTTGGCCCTGCAGGATGGTAAAAGGCATGTAATGTGGAAAAATGACTTGGGTTGAACCAGAGAAAAGAACTTGAGAGCAAGGCAGAATTGCAAAACTGGGATTTCAACAGGGAGAAGCGTCTCGCCTGGTAAGAACCTAGGATGTGGCAGTACTTCTTCAAACATGCCTTTGTCGATAAAGGGTGTATGCCTTTATCCTGAATATCTTTAGGATAAAGGCATACACCGTTTTTGGGGAACCAGGCAGGGGCTCGGTGCAAATCAACACTACATAATGCTATCACTTCCCATCAAAACAAAGGGTCATGTACGAAAAGTGTAAAGTCCAGAAATGCAGGGTAACGTGGAGGTAAATCGTACCCACATTTTGTGGATTGTGGGATGACCAATTGCAATCGGCACCCTGGCGAATTCTATGGTGTATTCGAAGATAAAGTAAGAAACAATGCTACAGCACATAGGACACTTCCATTCAAGGACGTATATTTTCAGGAAAACCAAAGAACCTCAGGTCACAGGCAACCCAACGTTTACTGCTGCTCTCTTTACAAAAGCCTCGACTAGGATACAATCTAAATTTCCTTGGGTGGAAAACATGGATCGAGAATATGTGATTCTTATCTACAATGATATATTACAGAGCCAGGAAATCAATGAAATAACGTCACTTGGCGCCACCGGAGTGTTCTAAGTTACAATCATTCTCAGTGAATTTAGTCACATAGAAAAAAGGGGTTTATCAAAGATATGAGGTACAGGTGGAATATAAAATTGCGTCCCTTGAACGAAATGGCAGACGACAGAGAGAATTACACATTTAGCAAACACACTTATGCCTGTAGGAACGCAAAGGTCACATGAGGTGAGGAAAAACCAGGTGTTTTCAATGAGCACAGATACCATTCCATATAGACCAAGGAGGGAATCAAGACAACTTACTCTAAACCTCAAAGGACTGAACTCAGCCCACTTTACACACCAGAAAAGATTATTGACAACTGGTCAGAATTTGAAAAACAATTTATCTATGTCTCTCTGGAAGAGAATCTAGTGGATGCACAGCAGCAAGCAACACAGCACGGAAAATTAGCTACACCCGGTGAGAAAAATAAACTGCAAAATAAAGGCAGTGAGTGACAGATAAATTCTTCAAGACTTCGTTCAGGGGCTGTGATTGGAGTTGTTTTCAGCATATATTAACACACAGAATGATGGGACCTAAGGGGGGACAATCGTAGGTCTGAGTGTCTTCGTGTGCATGAGTCAGCAAATGCAGCCCTTGTAGAATAACACTGCCTTGCCCTGATTCCATTGACCCGAATTCTCCAAATGTAGACGACCATTCTACAGCGAACACATGCATGGGTCAGCCACAGGATGCTACCCCATTGGAACGGGAAAAACATGAAAAGGCACCTCATCTTCTCATATCCTGGTCCTCGGATTCAAGCTTCCAGCCACTTTCCTGAAAATATCCCCACTTGGGGAAGTCAGCTCTTTCAAAACCTTCTTTCTTATAGCTTGGAATTGGTTCCATGGATGGACTACAACGGGGAAGAATAAGACACGATGCCTATATATTTGGACAGGCATATGGTGCTCTAATTTCAACTGCTGAACAAGAATTGACCCAACTGTAAGCTTGCTCTCAGAAGGAGAATAGGGCTTGAAAATTTCCCACTGATTTGTGACCATTTCCAAAAGTGGGAAGTTGAGCAGGGGATCTCAGCGAGCCTATAATTCATGGGCCTGCAGGATGGTCAAAGACACCTAATGTGGACAAATGACTTGGGTTGAGCCAGAGAAAAGAACTTGAGAGCAAGGCAGAATTGCAAAAATGGGATTTGAAGAGGGAGACGCTTCTCGCCTGGTAAGAACCTAGAATGTGGCAGTACTTCTTCAACCATGCCTTTTTCGAAAAACGGTGTATGACTTTATCCTGAATATATTCCGAATAAAGGCATACACCGTTTTTGGGCAACCAGGCAGGGGCTCGGTGCAAAGCAACACTACATAGTGCTATCACATCCCATCTAAACAAAGGGTCATCTACGATAATTGTAAAGACTAGAAATTCAGGGTAGCATGGAGGTAAATCGTACCCACATTTTGTGGATTCCAGGATGAAAAATGGCAATCGGCACCCTGGCGAAGTCTATGGTGTATTCAAAAATAATGTAAGAAACAAAGCTAAAGCACATAGGACACTTCCACTCAAGGACGTATATTTTCAAGAAAACCAAAGAACCTCAGGTCACAGGCATCCCAACGTTTCCTGCTGCTCTCTTTACAAAAGCCTCGACTAGGATACAATCTAAATTTCCTTGGACGGAAAACATGGATGGAGAATATGTGATTCTTATCTACAATGATATATTACAGAGCCAGGAAATCAATGAAATAACGCCACTTGCCGCCAAAGGAGTGTTCGTAGTTACAATCATTCTCAGTAAATTTAGTCACATAGAAAAAAGTGGTTTATCAAAGATATGAGGTACAGGTGGAATACAAAATTGCGTCCAATGCATGAAATCGCAGAGGAGAGAAAGCATCACACATTTAGCAAACACACTTATGCCTGTAGGAGCGCGAAGGTCACTTGAGGTGAGGAAAAACCAGGTGTTTTCAATGAGTACAGATACCATTCCATATAGACCAAAGAGGGCATCAAGACAACTTACTCTAAACCTCAAAGGACTGAACTCAGCCCACTTTACACACCAGAAAAGATTATTTACAACTGGTTAGAATTTGAAAAACAATTTATCGATGTCTCTCTGGAAGAGAATCAAGTGGATGCACAGCAGCAAGCAACACAGCACTGAAAATCGGCTACACCCCGTGAGAAAAATAAACTGCAAAATAAAGGCAGTGAGTGAGAGATAAATTCTTCGAGACTTCGTTCAGGGGCTGTCATTGAAGTTGTTTTGAGCATATATTAAAAAACAGAAGGATCGGACTGAAGGGAGGACACTCGTGGGTCTGAGTGTCTTCGTGAGCATGAGTCAGCAAATGCAGCCCTTGTCGAATAACACTGCCTTTTCCTGATTCCATGGACCCGAAATCTCCAAATGCAGACGACCCTTCCTACAGCGAACACATGCATGGGACAGCCACAGGATGCTACCCCATTGGAACGGCAAAAAAACATGAAAAGCCACCTCATCTTCTCATATCCTGGTGCTCGGGTTCAAGCTTTCAACCGCTTTTCTGAAAATATACCCAATCGGGGAAGTCAGCACTTTCAAAACACTCTTACTTATAACTTGGAATTGGTTCCATGGATGAACTACAATGGGGAAGAATAAGAGACGATGGCTATATATTTGGACAGGCACATGGCGCTCTAATTTCCAATGCTGAACAAGAATTGACCCAAGTCTAAGCTTGCTCTCAGAAGGAGAATTGAGCTTGAAAATTCCCTGCTGCTTTGGGACCAGTTCCGAAAGTGGGAAGTTTAGCTGGGGATCTCAGGGAGCCTATAATTCATGGCCCTGCAGGATGGTAAAAGGCACGTAATGTGGAAAAATGACTTGGGTTGAACCAGAGAAAAGAACTTGAGAGCAAGGCAGAATTGCAAAACTGGGATTTCAAGAGGGAGAAGCGTCTCGCCTGGTAAGAACTTGGATGTGGCAGTACTTCTTCAAACATGCCTTTGTCGAAAAAGGGTGTATGCCTTTATCCTGAATATCTTTAGGATAAAGGCATACACCGTTTTTGGGCAACCAGGCAGGGGCTCGGTGCAAATCAACACTACATAATGCTATCACTTCCCATCAAAACAAAGGGTCATGTACGAAAAGTGTAAAGACCAGAAATGCAGGGTAACGTGGAGGTAAATCGTACCCACATTTTGTGGATTGTGGGATGACCAATTGCAATCGGCACCCTGGCGAATTCTATGGTGTATTCGAAGATAAAGTAAGAAACAATGCTACAGCACATAGGACACTTCCATTCAAGGACGTATATTTTCAGGAAAACCAAAGAACCTCAGGTCACAGGCAACCAAACGTTTACTGCTGCTCTCTTTACAAAAGCCTCGACTAGGATACAATCTAAATTTCCTTGGACGGAATACATGGATGGAGAATATGTGATTCTTATCTACAATGATATATTACAGAGCCAGGAAATCAATGAAATAAAGTCACTTGGCGCCACCGGAGTGTTCTTAGTTACAATCATTCTCAGTGAATTTAGTCACATAGAAAAAAGTGGTTTATCAAAGATATGAGGTACAGGTGGAATATAAAATTGTGTCCCTTGAACGAAATGGCAGACGACAGAGAGAATTACACATTTAGCAAACACACTTATGCCTGTAGGAGCGCAAAGGTCACATGAGGTGAGGAAAAACCAGGTGTTTTCAATGAGCACAGATACCATTCCATATAGACCAAGGAGGGAATCAAGACAACTTACTCTAAACCTCAAAGGACTGAACTCAGCCCACTTTACACACCAGAAAAGATTATTGACAACTGGTCAGAATTTGAAAAACAATTTATCTATGTCTCTCTGGAAGAGAATCTAGTGGATGCACAGCAGCAAGCAACACAGCACGGAAAATCGGCTACACGCGGTGAGAAAAATAAACTGCAAAATAAAGGCAGTGAGTGAGACATAAATTCTTCGAGACTTCGTTCAGGGGCTGTGATTGGAGTTGTTTTCAGCATATATTAACACACAGAAAGATGGGACCTAAGGGAGGACAATCGTGGGTCTGAGTGTCTTCGTGAGCATGAGTCAGCAAATGCAGCCCTTGTAGAATAACACTGCCTTGCCCTGATTCCATTGACCCGAAATCTCCAAATGTAGACGACCCTTCTACAGCAAACACATGCATGGGTCAGCCACAGGATGCTACCCCATTGGAACGGGAAAAAACATGAAAAGGCACCTCATCTTCTCATATCCTGGTGCTCGGGTTCAAGCTTCCAGCCACTTTCCTGAAAATATCCCCACTTGGGGAAGTCAGCACTTTCAAAACCTTCTTTCTTATAGCTTAGAATTGGTTCCATGGATGAACTACAACGGGGAAGAATAAGACACGATGCCTATATATTTGGACAGACATATGGTGCTCTAATTTCAACTGCTGAACATGATTTGACCCAAGTCTAAGCTTGCTCTCAGAAGGAGAATAGGGCTTGAAAATTTCCCGCTGATTTGTGACCAGCTCCCAAAGTGGGATGTTGAGCAGGGGATCTCAGCGAGCCTATAATTCATGGGCCTGCAGGATGGTCAAAGACACCTAATGTGGACAAATAACTTGGGTTGAGCCAGAGAAAAGAACTTGAGAGCAAGGCAGAATTGCAAAAATGGGATTTCAAGAGGGAGACGCGTCTCGCCTGGTAAGAACCTAGAATGTGGCAGTACTTCTTCAACCATGCCTTTGTCGAAAAACGGTGTATGCCTTTCTCCTGAATATATTCCGAATAAAGGCATACACCGTTTTTGGGCAACCAGGCAGGGGCTCGGTGCAAATCAACACTACATAGTGCTATCACTTCCCATCTAAAAAAGTATCATCTAGGAAAAGTGTGAAAACTAGAAATTCAGGGTAGCATGGAGGTAAATCATACCCTCATTTTGTGGATTCCAGGATGAAAAATGGCAATCGGCACCCTGGCGAAGTCTATGGTGTATTCAAAAATAATGTAAGAAACAAAGCTACAGCACATAGGACACTTCCACTCAAGGATGTATATTTTCAAGAAAATCAAAGAACCTCAGGTCATAGGCAACCCAACGTTTACTGCTGCTCTCTTTACAAAAGCCTCGACTAGGATACAATCTAAATTTCCTTGGACGGAAAACATGGATGGAGAATATGTGATTCTTATCTACAATGATATATTACTGAGCCAGGAAATCAATAAAGTAACGTCACTTGCCGCCAAAGGAGTGTTCGTAGTTACAATCATTCTCAGTAAATTTAGTCACATAGAAAAAAGTGGTTTATCAAAGATATGAGGTACAGGTGGAATACAAAATTGCGTCCCATGAATGAAATGGCAGACGAGAGAAAGCATCACACATTTAGCAAACACACTTATGCCTGTAGGAGCGCGAAGGTCACTTGAGGTGAGGAAAAACCAGGTGTTTTCAATGAGCACAGATACCGTTCCATATAGACCAAAGAGGGAATCAAGACAACTTACTCTAAACCTCAAAGGACTGAACTCAGCCCACTTTACACACCAGAAAAGATTATTGACAACTGGTCAGAATTTGAAAAACAATTTATCAATGTCTCTCAGGAAGAGAATCAAGTGGATGCACAGCAGCAAGCAACACAGCACTGAAAATCGGCTACACCCCGTGAGAAAAATAAACTGCAAAATAAAGGCAGTGAGTGAGAGATAAATTCTTCGAAACTTCGTTCAGGGGCTGTCATTGAAGTTCTTTTGAGCATATATTAACACACAGAAGGATGGGACCTAAGGGAGGACAATCGTGGGTCTGAGCGTCTTCGTGAGCATGAGTCAGCAAATGCAGCCCTTGTAGAATAACACTGCCTTGCCCTGATTCCATTGACCCGAAATCTCCAAATGTAGACGACCTTTCTACAGTGAACACATGCATGGGTCAGCCACAGGATGCTACCCCATTGGAACGGGAAAAAACATGAAAAACCACCTCATCTTCTCATATCCTGGTGCTCGGGTTCAAGCTTCCAGCCACTTTCCTGAAAATATCCCCACTTGGGGAAGTCAGCACTTTCAAAACCTTCTTTCTTATAGCTTAGAATTGGTTCCATGGATGAACTACAACGGGGAAGAATAAGACACGATGCCTATATATTTGTACAGGCATATGGTGCTCTAATTTCAACTGCTGAACAAGAATTGACCCAAGTCTAAGCTTGCTCTCAGAAGGAGAATAGGGCTTGAAAATTTCCCGCTGATTTGTGACCAGTTCCGAAAGTGGGAAGTTGAGCAGGGGATCTCAGCGATCCTATAATTCATGGGCCTGCAGGATGGGCCAAGACACCTAATATGGACAAATGACTTGGGTTGAGCCAGAGAAAAGAACTTGAGAGCAAGGCAGAATTGCAAAAATGGGATTTCAAGAGGGAGACGCGTCTCGCCAGGTAAGAACCTAGAATGTGGCAGTACTTCTTCAACCATGCCTTTGTCGAAAAACGGTGTATGCCTTTATCCTGAATATATTCCGAATAAAGGCATACACCGTTTTTGGGCAACCAGGCAGGGGCTCGGTGCAAATCAACACTACATAGTGCTATAACTTCCCATCTAAACAAAGGGTCATCTACGAAAAGTGTAAAGACGAGAAATTCAGGGTAGCATGGAGGTAAATCGTACCCACATTTTGTGGATTCCAGGATGAACAATGGCAATCGGCACCCTGGCGAAGTCTATGGTGTATTCAAAAATAATGTAAGAAACAAAGCTACAGCACATAGGACACTTCCACTCAAGGACGTTTATTTTCAAGAAAACCAAAGAACCTCAGTTCACAGGCAACCCAACGTTTACTGCTGCTCTCTTTACAAAAGCCTCGACTAGGATACAATCTAAATTTCCTTGGACGGAAAACATGGATGGAGAATATGTGATTCTTATCTACAATGATATATTACTGAGCCAGGAAAGCAATGAAGTAACGTCACTTGCCGCCAAAGGAGTGTTCGTAGTTACAATCATTCTCAGTAAATTTAGTCACATAGAAAAAAGTGGTTTATCAAAGATATGAGGTACAGGTGGAATACAAAATTGCGTCCCATGAATGAAATGGCAGACGAGAGAAAGCATCACACATTTAGCAAACACACTTATGCCTGTAGGAGCGCGAAGGTCACTTGAGGTGAGGAACAACCAGGTGTTTTGAATGAGCACAGATACCATTCCATATAGACCAAAGAGGGAATCAAGACAACTTACTCTAAACTTCAAAGGACTGAACTCAGCCCACTTTACACACCAGAGAAGATTATTGACAACTGGTTAGAATTTGAAAAACAATTTATCGATGTCTCTCTGGAAGAGAATCAAGTGGATGCACAGCAGCAAGCAACACAGCACTGAAAATCGGCTACACCCCGTGAGAAAAATAAACTGCAAAATAAAGGCAGTGAGTGAGAGATAAATTCTTCGAGACTTCGTTCAGGGGCTGTCATTGAAGTTGTTTTGAGCATATAATAACACACAGAAGGATCGGACCTAAGGGAGGACACTCGTGGGTCTGAGTGTCTTCGTGAGCATGAGTCAGCAAATGCAGCCCTTGTCGAATAACACTGCCTTTTCCTGATTCCATGGACCCGAAATCTCCAAATGCAGACGACCCTTCCTACAGCGAACACATGCATGGGACAGCCACAGGATGCTACCCCATTGGAACGGCAAAAAAACATGAAAATCCACCCCATCTTCTCATATCCTGGTGCTCGGGTTCAAGCTTTCAGCCGCTTTTCTGAAAATATACCCAATTGGTGAAGTCAGCACTTTCAAAACACTCTTACTTATAACTTGGAATTGGTTCCATGGATGAACTACAATGGGGAAGAATAAGAGACGATGGCTATATATTTGGACAGGCACATGGCGCTCTAATTTCCAATGCTGAACAAGAATTGACCCAAGTCTAAGCTTGCTCTCGGAAGGAGAATTGGGCTTGAAAATTTCCTGCTGCTTTGAGACCAGTTCCGAAAGTTGGAAGTTGAGCCGGGGATCTCAGGGAGCCTATAATTCATGGCCCTGCAGGATGGTAAAAGGCACGTAATGTGGAAAAATGACTTGGGTTGAGCCAGAGAAAAGAACTTGAGAGCAAGGCAGAATTGCAAAACTGGGATTTCAAGAGGGAGAAGCGTCTCGCCTGGTAAGAACCTAGGATGTGGCAGTACTTCTTCAAACATGCCTTTGTCAAAAAAGGGTGTATGCCTTTATCCTGAATATCTTTAGGATAAAGGCATACACCATTTTTGGGGAACCAGGCAGGGGCTCGGTGCAAATCAAAACTACATAATGCTATCACTTCCCATCAAAACAAAGGGTCATGTACGAAAAGTGTAAAGACAAGAAATGCAGGGTAACGTGGAGGTAAATCGTACCCACATTTTGTGGATTGTGAGATGACCAATTGCAATCGGCACCCTGGCGAATTCTATGGTGTATTCGAAGATAAAGTAAGAAACAATGCTACAGCACTTAGGACACTTCCACTCAAGGACGTATATTTTCAAGGAAACCAAAGAACGTTAGGTCACAGGCAACCGAACGTCTACTGCTGCTCTCTTTACAAAAGCCTCGACTAGGATACAATCTAAATTTCCTTGGACGGAAACATGGATGAAGAATATGTGATTCTTATCTACAATGATATATTACAGAGCCAGGAAATCAATGAAATAACGTCACTTGGCGCCACCGGAATGTTCTTAGTTACAATAATTCTCAGTGAATATAGTCACATAGAAAAAAGTGGTTTATCAAAGATATGAGGTACAGGTGGAATATAAAATTGCGTCCCTTGAACGAAATGGCAGACGACAGAGAGAATTACACATTTAGCAAACACACTTATGCCTGTAGGAGCGCAAAGGTCACATGAGGTGAGGAAAAACCAGGTGTTTTCAATGAGCACAGATACCATTCCGTATAGACCAAGGAGGGAATCAAGACAACTTACTCTAAACCTCAAAGGACTGAACTCAGCCCACTTTACACACCAGAAAAGATTATTGACAACTGGTCAGAAATTGAAAAACAATTTATCTATGTCTCTCTGGAAGAGAATCTAGTGGATGCACAGCAGCAAGCAACACAGCACGGAAAATCGGCTACACCCGGTGAGAAAAATAAACTGCAAAATAAAGGCAGTGAGTGAGAGATAAATTCTTCGAAACTTCGTTCAGGGCCTGTGATTGGAGTTGTTTTCAGCATATATTAACACACAGAATGATGGGACCTAAGGGAGGACAATCGTGGGTCTGAGCGTCTTCGTGAGCATGAGTCAGCAAATGCAGCCCTTGTAGAATAACACTGCCTTGCCCCGATTCCATGGACCCGAAATCTCCAAATGTAGACGACCCTTCTACAGCGAACCCATGCATGGGTCATCCACAGGATGCTACCCCATTGGAACGGGACAAAACATGAAAAGGCACCTCATCTTCTCATATCCTGGTGCTCGGGTTCAAGCTTCCAGCCACTTTCCTGAAAATATCCCCACTTGGGGAAGTCAGCACTTTGAAAACCTTCTTTCTTATAGCTTGGAATTGGTTCCATGGATGAACTACAACGGGGAAGAATAAGACACGATGCCTATATATTTGGACAGGCATATGGTGCTCTAATTTCAACTGCTGAACAAGAATTGACCCAAGTCTAAGCTTGCTCTCAGAAGGAGAATAGGGCTTGAAAATTTCCCGCTGATTTGTGACCAGTTCCAAAAGTGGGAAGTTGAGCAGGGGATCTCAGCGAGCATATAATTCATGGGCCTGCAGGATGGTCCAAGACACCTAATGTGGACAAATGACTTGGGTTGAGCCAGAGAAAAGAACTTGAGAGCAAGGCAGAATTGCAAAAATGGGATTTCAAGAGGGAGACGCGTCTCGCCTGGTAAGAACCTAGAATGTGGCAGTACTTCTTCAACCATGCCTTTGTCGAAAAACGGTGTATGCCTTTATCCTGAATATATTCCGAATAAAGGCATACACCGTTTTTGGGCAACCAGGCAGGGGCTCGGTGCAAATCAACACTACATAGTGCTATCACTTCCCATCTAAACAAAGGGTCATCTACGAAAAGTGTAAAGACGAGAAATTCAGGGTAGCATGGAGGTAAATCGTACCCACATTTTGTGGATTCCAGGATGAACAATGGCAATCGGCACCCTGGCGAAGTCTATGGTGTATTCAAAAATAATGTAAGAAACAAAGCTACAGCACATAGGACACTTCCATTCAAGGACGTATATTTTCAAGGAAACCAAAGAACCTCAGGTCACAGGCAACCCAACGTTTACTGCTGCTCTCTTTACAAAAGCCTCGACTAGGATACAATCTAAATTTCCTTGGACGGAAAACATGGATGGAGAATATGTGATTCTTATCTACAATGATATATTACTGAGCCAGGAAATCAATGAAATAACATCACTTGCCGCCAAAGGAGTGGTCGTAGTTACAATCATTCTCAGTAAATTTAGTCACATAGAAAAAAGTGGTTTATCAAAGATATGAGGTACAGGTGGAATACAAAATTGCATCCCATGAATGAAATGGCAGGCGAGAGAAAGCATCACACATTTAGCAAACACACTTATGCCTGTAGGAGCGCGAAGGTCACTTGAGGTGAGGAAAAACCAGATGTTTTCAATGAGCACAGATAGCATTCCATATACACCAAAGAGGGCATCAAGACAACTTACTCTAAACCTCAAAGGACTGAACTCAGCCCACTTTACACACCAGAAAAGATTATTTACAACTGGTTAGAATTTGAAAAACAATTTATCGATGTCTCTCTGGAAGAGAATCAAGTGGATGCACAGCAGCAAGCAACACAGCACTGAAAATCGGCTACACCCCGTGAGAAAAATAAACTGCAAAATAAAGGCAGTGAATGAGAGATAAATACTTCGAGACTTCATTCAGGGGCTGTGTTTGAAGTTGTTTTGAGCATATATTAACACACAGAAAGATGGGACCTAAGGGAGGACACTCGTGGGTCTGAGTGTCTTCGTGAGCATGAGTCAGCAAATGCAGCCCTTGTAGAATAACACTGCCTTTCCCTGATTCCATTGACCTGAAATCTCCAAATGCAGACCACCCTTCCTACACCAAACACATGCATGGGACAGCCACAGGATGCTACCCCATTGGAACGGGAAAAAAACATGAAAAGCCACCTCATCTTCTCATATCCTGGTGCTCGGTTTCAAGCTTTCAGCCGATTTTCTGAAAATATTCCCACTTGGTGAAGTCAGCACTTTCAAAACACCCTTTCTTATAGCTTGGAATTGGTTCCATGGATGAAGTACAACGGGGAAGGACAAGAGATGATCGCCATACATTTGGACAGGCACATGGCGCTCTAATTTAAAATGCTGAACAAGAATTGACCCAATTCTAAGCTTGCTCTCAGAAGGAAAATTGGGCTGGAAAATTTCCTGCTGCTTTGGGACCAGTTCCCAAAGTGGGAAGTTGAGCAGGGGATCTCAGGGAGCCTATAATTCATGGCCCTGCAGGATGGTAAAAGGCACCTAATGTGGAAAAATGACTTGGGTTGAACCAGAGAAAAGAACGGGAGAGCAAGGCAGAATTGCAAATCCGGGATTTCAAGAGGGAGAAGCGTCTCGCCTGGTAAGAACCTAGGATGTGGCAGTACTTCTTCAAACATGCCTTTGTCGAAAAAGGGTGTATGCCTTTATCCTGAATATCTTTAGGATAAAGGCATACACCGTTTTTGGGCAACCAGGCAGGGGCTCTGTGCAAATCAACACTACATAATGCTATCACTTCCCATCAAAACAAAGGGTCATGTACGAAAAGTGTAAAGACCAGAAATGCAGGGTAACGTGGAGGTAAATCGTACCCACATTTTGTGGATTGTGGGATGACCAATTGCAATCGGCACCCTGGCGAATTCTATGGTGTATTCGAAGGTAAAGTAAGAAACAATGCTACAGCACATAGGACACTTCCATTCAAGGACGTATATTTTCAGGAAAACCAAAGAACCTCAGGTCACAGGCAACCCAACGTTTACTGCTGCTCTCTTTACAAAAGCCTCGACTAGGATACAATCTAAATTTCCTTGGACGGAATACATGGATGGAGAATATGTGATTCTTATCTACAATGATATATTACAGAGCCAGGAAATCAATGAAATAACGTCACTTAGCGCCACCGGAGTGTTCTTAGTTACAATCATTCTCAGTGAATTTAGTCACATAGAAAAAAGTGGTTTATCAAAGATATGAGGTACAGGTGGAATATAAAATTGCATCCCTTGAACGAAATGGCAGATGACAGAGAGAATTACACATTTAGCAAACACACTTATGCCTGTAGGAGCGCAAAGGTCACATGAGGTGAGGAAAAACCAGGTGTTTTCAATGAGCACAGATACCATTCCATATAGACCAAGGAGGGAATCAAGACAACTTACTCTAAACCTCAAAGGACTGAACTCAGCCCACTTTACACACCAGAAAAGATTATTGACAACTGGTCAGAATTTGAAAAACAATTTATCTATGTCTCTCTGGAAGAGAATCTAGTGGATGCACAGCAGCAAGCAACACAGCACGGAAAATCGGCTACACCCGGTGAGAAAAATAAACTGCAAAATAAAGGCAGTGAGTGACAGATAAATTTTTCAAGACTTCGTTCAGGGGCTGTGATTGGAGTTGTTTTCAGCATATATTCACACACAGAAAGATGGGGCCTAAGGGAGGACAATCGTGGGTCTGAGTGTCTTCGTGAGCATGAGTCAGCAAATGCAGCCCTTGTAGAATAACACTGCCTTGCCCTGATTCCATTGACCCGAAATCTCCAAATGTAGACGACCCTTCTACAGCAAACACATGCATGGGTCAGCCACAGGATGCTACCCCATTGGAACGGGAAAAAACATGAAAAGGCACCTCATCTTCTCATATCCTGGTACTCGGGTTCAAGCTTCCAGCCACTTTCCTGAAAATATCCCCACTTGGGGAAGTCAGCACTTTCAAAACCTTCTTTCTTATAGCTTGGAATTGGTTCCATGGATGAACTACAACGGGGAAGAATAAGACACGATGCCTATATATTTGGACAGGCATATGGTGCTCTAATTTCAACTGCTGAACAAGAATTGACCCAAGTCTAAGCTTGCTCTCAGAAGGAGAATAGGGCTTGAAAATTTCCCGCTGATTTGTGACCAGTTCCAAAAGTGGGAAGTTGAGCAGGGGATCTCAGGGAGCCTATAATTCATGGCCCTGCAGGATGGTCAAAGGCACCTAATGTGGACAAATGACTTGGGTTGAGCCAGAGAAAAGAACTTGAGAGCAAGGCAGAATTGCAAAAATGGGATTTCAAGAGGGAGACGCGTCTCGCCTGGTAAGAACCTAGAATGTGGCAGTACTTCTTCAACCATGCCTTTGTCGAAAAACGGTGAATGCCTTTATCCTGAATATATTCCGAATAAAGGCATACACCGTTTTTGGGCAACCAGGCAGGGGCTCGGTGCAAATCAACACTACATAGTGCTATCACTTCCCATCTAAACAAAGGGTCATCTACGAAAAGTGTAAAGACTAGAAATTCAGGGTAGCATGGAGGTAAATCGTACCCACATTTTGTGGATTGTGGGATGACCAATTGCAATCGGCACCCTGGCGAAGTCTATGGTGTATTCAAAAATAATGAAGGAAACAAAGCTACAGCACATAGGACACTTCCTTTCAAGGACGTATATTTTCAAGAAAACCAAAGAACCTCAGTTCACAGGCAACCCAACGTTTACTGCTGCTCTCTTTACAAAAGCCTCGACTAGGATACAATCTAAATTTCCTTGGACGGAAAACATGGATGGAGAATATGTGATTCTTATCTACAATGATATATTACTGAGCCAGGAAATCAATGAAATAACGTCACTTGCCGCCAAAGGAGTGTTCGTAGTTACAATCATTCTCAGTAAATTTAGTCACATAGAAAAAAGTGGTTTATCAAAGATATGAGGTACAGGTGGAATACAAAATTGCGTGCCATGAATGAAATGGCAGACGAGAGAAAGCATCACACATTTAGCAAACACACTTATGCCTGTAGGAGCGCGAAGGTCACTTGAGGTTAGGAAAAACCAGGTGTTTTCAATGAGCACAGATACCATTCCATATAGACCAAAGAGGGCATCAAGACAACTTACTCTAAACCTCAAAGGACTGAACTCAGCCCACTTTACACACCAGAAAAGATTATTTACAACTGGTTAGAATTTGAAAAATAATTTATCGATGTCTCTCTGGAAGAGAATCAAGTGGATGCACAGCAGCAAGCAACACAGCACTCAAAATCGGCTACACACCGTGAGAAAAATAAACTGCAAAATAAAGGCAGTGAGTGAGAGATAAATTCTTCGAGACTTCGTTCAGGGGCTGTCATTGAAGTTGTTTTGAGCATATATTAACACACAGAATGATCGGACCTAAGGAAGGACACTCGTGGGTCTGAGTGTCTTCGTGAGCATGAGTCAGCAAATGCAGCCCTTGTCGAATAACACTGCCTTTTCCTGATTCCATGGACCCGAAATTTCCAAATGCAGACGACCCTTCCTACAGCGAACACATGCATGGGACAGCCACAGGATGCTACCCCATTGGAACGGCAAAAAAACATGAAAAGCCACCTCATCTTCTCATATCCTGGTGCTCGGGTTCAAGCTTTCAGCCGCTTTTCTGAAAATATACCCAATTGGGGAAATCAGCACTTTCAAAACACTCTTACTTATAACTTGGAATTGGTTCCATGGATGAACTACAATGGGGAAGAATAAGAGACGATGGCTATATATTTGGACAGGCACATGGCGCTCTAATTTCCAATGCTGAACAAGAATTGACCCAAGTCTAAGCTTGCTCTCGGAAGGAGAATTGGGCTTGAAAATTTCCTGCTGCTTTGGGACCAGTTCCGAAAGTGGGAAGTTGAGCCAGGGATCTCAGGGAGCCTATAATTCATGGCCCTGCAGGATGGTAAAAGACACCTAATGTGGACAAATGACTTGGGTTGAGCCAGAGAAAAGAACTTGAGAGCAAGGCAGAATTGCAAAAATGGGATTTCAAGAGGGAGACGCGTCTCGCCTGGTAAGAACCTAGGATGTGGCAGTACTTCTTCAAACATGCCTTTGTCGAAAAAGGGTGTATGCCTTTATCCTGAATATCTTTAGGATAAAGGCATACACCGTTTTTGGGCAACCAGGCAGGGGCTCTGTGCAAATCAACACTACATAATGCTATCACTTCCCATCAAAACAAAGGGTCATGTACGAAAAGTGTAAAGACCAGAAATGCAGGGTAACGTGGAGGTAAATCGTACCCACATTTTGTGGATTGTGGGATGACCAATTGCAATCGGCACCCTGGCGAATTCTATGGTGTATTCGAAGGTAAAGTAAGAAACAATGCTACAGCACATAGGACACTTCCATTCAAGGACGTATATTTTCAGGAAAACCAAAGAACCTCAGGTCACAGGCAACCCAACGTTTACTGCTGCTCTCTTTACAAAAGCCTCGACTAGGATACAATCTAAATTTCCTTGGACGGAATACATGGATGGAGAATATGTGATTCTTATCTACAATGATATATTACAGAGCCAGGAAATCAATGAAATAACGTCACTTAGCGCCACCGGAGTGTTCTTAGTTACAATCATTCTCAGTGAATTTAGTCACATAGAAAAAAGTGGTTTATCAAAGATATGAGGTACAGGTGGAATATAAAATTGCATCCCTTGAACGAAATGGCAGATGACAGAGAGAATTACACATTTAGCAAACACACTTATGCCTGTAGGAGCGCAAAGGTCACATGAGGTGAGGAAAAACCAGGTGTTTTCAATGAGCACAGATACCATTCCATATAGACCAAGGAGGGAATCAAGACAACTTACTCTAAACCTCAAAGGACTGAACTCAGCCCACTTTACACACCAGAAAAGATTATTGACAACTGGTCAGAATTTGAAAAACAATTTATCTATGTCTCTCTGGAAGAGAATCTAGTGGATGCACAGCAGCAGGCAACACAGCACGGAAAATCGGCTACACCCGGTGAGAAAAATAAACTGCAAAATAAAGGCAGTGAGTGACAGATAAATTTTTCAAGACTTCGTTCAGGGGCTGTGATTGGAGTTGTTTTCAGCATATATTCACACACAGAAAGATGGGGCCTAAGGGAGGACAATCGTGGGTCTGAGTGTCTTCGTGAGCATGAGTCAGCAAATGCAGCCCTTGTAGAATAACACTGCCTTGCCCTGATTCCATTGACCCGAAATCTCCAAATGTAGACGACCCTTCTACAGCAAACACATGCATGGGTCAGCCACAGGATGCTACCCCATTGGAACGGGAAAAAACATGAAAAGGCACCTCATCTTCTCATATCCTGGTACTCGGGTTCAAGCTTCCAGCCACTTTCCTGAAAATATCCCCACTTGGGGAAGTCAGCACTTTCAAAACCTTCTTTCTTATAGCTTGGAATTGGTTCCATGGATGAACTACAACGGGGAAGAATAAGACACGATGCCTATATATTTGGACAGGCATATGGTGCTCTAATTTCAACTGCTGAACAAGAATTGACCCAAGTCTAAGCTTGCTCTCAGAAGGAGAATAGGGCTTGAAAATTTCCCGCTGATTTGTGACCAGTTCCAAAAGTGGGAAGTTGAGCAGGGGATCTCAGGGAGCCTATAATTCATGGCCCTGCAGGATGGTCAAAGGCACCTAATGTGGACAAATGACTTGGGTTGAGCCAGAGAAAAGAACTTGAGAGCAAGGCAGAATTGCAAAAATGGGATTTCAAGAGGGAGACGCGTCTCGCCTGGTAAGAACCTAGAATGTGGCAGTACTTCTTCAACCATGCCTTTGTCGAAAAACGGTGAATGCCTTTATCCTGAATATATTCCGAATAAAGGCATACACCGTTTTTGGGCAACCAGGCAGGGGCTCGGTGCAAATCAACACTACATAGTGCTATCACTTCCCATCTAAACAAAGGGTCATCTACGAAAAGTGTAAAGACTAGAAATTCAGGGTAGCATGGAGGTAAATCGTACCCACATTTTGTGGATTCCAGGATGAACAATGGCAATCGGCACCCTGGCGAAGTCTATGGTGTATTCAAAAATAATGTAAGAAACAAAGCTACAGCACATAGGACACTTCCACTCAAGGACATATATTTTCAAGTAAACCAAAGAACCTCAGTTCACAGGCAACCCAACGTTTACTGCTGCTCTCTTTACAAAAGCCTCGACTAGGATACAATCTAAATTTCCTTGGACGGAAAACATGGATGGAGAATATGTGATTCTTATCTACAATGATATATTACTGAGCCAGGAAATCAATGAAATAACGTCACTTGCCGCCAAAGGAGTGTTCGTAGTTACAATCATTCTCAGTAAATTTAGTCACATAGATAAAAGTGGTTTATCAAAGATATGAGGTACAGGTGGAATACAAAATTGCGTGCCATGAATGAAATGGCAGACGAGAGAAAGCATCACACATTTAGCAAACACACTTATGCCTGTAGGAGCGCGAAGGTCACTTGAGGTGAGGAAAAACCAGGTGTTTTCAATGAGCACAGATACCATTCCATATAGACCAAAGAGGGCATCAAGACAACTTACTCTAAACCTCAAAGGACTGAACTCAGCCCACTTTACACACCAGAAAAGATTATTTACAACTGGTTAGAATTTGAAAAACAATTTATCGATGTCTCTCTGGAAGAGAATCAAGTGGATGCACAGCAGCAAGCAACACAGCACTCAAAATCGGCTACACCCCATGAGAAAAATAAACTGCAAAATAAAGGCAGTGAGTGAGAGATAAATTCTTCGAGACTTCGTTCAGGGGCTGTCATTGAAGTTGTTTTGAGCATATATTAACACAGAGAATGATCGGACCTAAGGAAGGACAATCGTGGGTCTGAGTGTCTTCGTGAGCATGAGTCAGCAAATGCAGCCCTTGTCGAATAACACTGCCTTTTCCTGATTCCATGGACCCGAAATTTCCAAATGCAGACGACCCTTCCTACAGCGAACACATGCATGGGACAGCCACAGGATGCTACCCCATTGGAACGGCAAAAAAACATGAAAAGCCACCTCATCTTCTCATATCCTGGTGCTCGGGTTCAAGCTTTCAGCCGCTTTTCTGAAAATATACGCAATTGGGGAAATCAGCACTTTCAAAACACTCTTACTTATAACTTGGAATTGGTTCCATGGATGAACTACAATGGGGAAGTATAAGAGACGATGGCTGTATATTTGGACAGGCACATGGCGCTCTAATTTCCAATGCTGAACAAGAATTGACCCAAGTCTAAGCTTGCTCTCGGAAGGAGAATTGGGCTTGAAAATTTCCTGCTGCTTTGGGACCAGTTCCGAAAGTGGGAAGTTGAGCCGGGGATCTCAGGGAGCCTATAATTCATGGCCCTGCAGGATGGTAAAAGACACCTAATGTGGACAAATGACTTGGGTTGAGCCAGAGAAAAGAACTTGAGAGCAAGGCAGAATTGCAAAAATGGGATTTCAAGAGGGAGACGCGTCTCGCCTGGTAAGAACCTAGGATGTGGCAGTACTTCTTCAAACATGCCTTTGTCGAAAAAGGGTGTATGCCTTTATCCTGAATATCTTTAGGATAAAGGCATACACCGTTTTGGGCAACCAGGCAGGGGCTCTGTGCAAATCAACACTACATAATGCTATCACTTCCCATCAAAACAAAGGGTCATGTACGAAAAGTGTAAAGACCAGAAATGCAGGGTAACGTGGAGGTAAATCGTACCCACATTTTGTGGATTGTGGGATGACCAATTGCAATCGGCACCCTGGCGAATTCTATGGTGTATTCGAAGATAAAGTAAGAAACAATGCTACAGCACATAGGACACTTCCATTCAAGGACGTATATTTTCAGGAAAACCAAACAACCTCAGGTCACAGGCAACCCAACGTTTACTGCTGCTCTCTTTACAAAAGCCTCGACTAGGATACAATCTAAATTTCCTTGGACGGAATACATGGATGGAGAATATGTGATTCTTATCTACAATGATATATTACAGAGCCAGGAAATCAATGAAATAACGTCACTTGGCGCCACCGGAGTGTTCATAGTTACAATCATTCTCAGTAAATTTAGTCACATAGAAAAAAGTGGTTTATCAAAGATATGAGGTACAGGTGGAATATAAAATTGCATCCCTTGAACGAAATGGCAGATGACAGAGAGAATTACACATTTAGCAAACACACTTATGCCTGTAGGAGCGCAAAGGTCACATGAGGTGAGGAAAAACCAGGTGTTTTCAATGAGCACAGATACCATTCCATATAGACCAAGGAGGGAATCAAGACAACTTACTCTAAACCTCAAAGGACTGAACTCAGCCCACTTTACACACCAGAAAAGATTATTGACAACTGGTCAGAATTTGAAAAACAATTTATCTATGTCTCTCTGGAAGAGAATCTAGTGGATGCACAGCAGCAAGCAACACAGCACGGAAAATCGGCTACACCCGGTGAGAAAAATAAACTGCAAAATAAAGGCAGTGAGTGACAGATAAATTTTTCGAGACTTCGTTCAGGGGCTGTGATTGGAGTTGTTTTCAGCATATATTCACACACAGAAAGATGGGACCTAAGGGAGGACAATCGTGGGTCTGAGTGTCTTCGTGAGCATGAGTCAGCAAATGCAGCCCTTGTAGAATAACACTGCCTTGCCCTGATTCCATTGACCCGAAATCTCCAAATGTAGACGACCCTTCTACATCGAACACATGCATGGGTCATCCACAGGATGCTACCCCATTGGAACGGGAAAAAACTTGAAAAGGCACCTCATCTTCTCATATCCTGGTGCTCGGGTTCAAGCTTCCAGCCACTTTCCTGAAAATATCCCCACTTGGGGAAGTCAGCACTTTTAAAACCTTCTTTCTTATAGCTTGGAATTGGTTCCATGGATGAACTACAACGGGGAAGAATAAGACACGATGCCTATATATTTGGACAGGCATATGGTGCTCTAATTTCAACTGCTGAACAAGAATTGACCCAAGTCTAAGCTTGCTCTCAGAAGGAGAATAGGGCTTGAAAATTTCCCGCTGATTTGTGACCAGTTCCAAAAGTGGGAAGTTGAGCAGGGGATCTCAGCGAGCCTATAATTCATGGGCCTGCAGAATGGGCCAAGACACCTAATGTGGACAAATGACTTGGGTTGAGCCAGAGAAAAGAACTTGAGAGCAAGGCAGAATTGCAAAAATGGGATTTCAAGAGGGAGACGCGTCTCGCCTGGTAAGAAACTAGAATGTGGCAATACTTCTTCAACCATGCCTTTGTCGAAAAATGGTGTATGCCTTTATCCTGAATATTTTCCGAATAAAGGCATACACCGTTTTTGGGCAACCAGGCAGGGGCTCGGTGCAAATCAACACTACATAGTGCTATCACTTCCCATCTAAACAAAGGGTCATCTACGAAAATTGTAAAGACTAGAAATTCAGGGTAGCATGGAGGTAAATCGCACGCACATTTTGTGGATTCCAGGATGAAAAATGGCAATCGGCACCCTGGCGAAGTCTATGGTGTATTCAAAAATAATGTGAGAAACAAAGCTACAGCACATAGGACAATTCCACTCAAGGACGTATATTTTCAAGAAAACCAAAGAACCTCAGGTCACAGGCAACCCAACGTTTACTGCTGCTCTCTTTACAAAAGCCTCGACTAGGATACAATCTAAATTTCCTTGGACCGAAAACATGGATGGAGAATTTGTGATTCTTATCTACAATGATATATTACTGAGCCAGGAAATCAATGAAATAACGTCACTTGCCGCCAAAGGAGTGTTCGTAGTTACAATCATTCTCAGTAAATTTAGTCACATAGAAAAAAGTGGTTTATCAAAGATATGAGGTACAGGTGGAATACAAAATTGCGTCCCATGAATGAAATGGCAGACGACAGAGAGAATTACACATTTAGCAAACACACTTATGCCTGTAGGAGCGCAAAGGTCACATGAGGTGAGGAAAAACCAGGTGTTTTCAATGAGCACAGATACCATTCCATATAGACCAAGGAGGGAATCAAGACAACTTACTCTAAACCTCAAAGGACTGAACTCAGCCCACTTTACACACCAGAAAAGATTATTGACAACTGGTCAGAATTTGAAAAACAATTTATCTATGTCTCTCTGGAAGAGAATCTAGTGGATGCACAGCAGCAAGCAACACAGCACGGAAAATCGGCTACACCCGGTGAGAAAAATAAACTGCAAAATAAAGGCAGTGAGTGACAGATAAATTCTTCGAGACTTCATTCAGGGGCTGTGATTGGAGTTGTTTTCAGCATATATTCACACACAGAAAGATGGGACCTAAGGGAGGACAATCGTGGGTCTGAGTGTCTTCGTGAGCATGAGTCAGCAAATGCAGCCCTTGTAGAATAACACTGCCTTGCCCTGATTCCATTGACCCGAAATCTCCAAATGTAGACGACCCTTCTACAGCGAACACATGCATGGGTCAGCCACAGGATGCTACCCCATTGGAACGGGAAAAAACATGAAAAGGCACCTCATCTTCTCATATCCTGGTGCTCGGGTTCAAGCTTCCAGCCACTTTCCTGAAAATATCCCCACTTGCGGAAGTCAGCACTTTCAAAACCTTCTTTCTTATAGCTTGGAATTGCTTCCATGGATGAACTACAACGGGGAAGAATAAGACACGATGCCTATATATTTGGACAGGCATATGGTGCTCTAATTTCAACTGCTGAACAATAATTGACCCAAGTCTAAGCTTGCTCTCAGAAGGAGAATAGGGCTTGAAAATTTCCCGCTGATTTGTGACCAGTTCCAAAAGTGGGAAGTTGAGCAGGGGATCTCAGCGAGCCTATAATTCATGGGCCTGCAGGATGGTCAAAGACACCTAATGTGGACAAATGACTTGGGTTGAGCCAGAGAAAAGAACTTGAGAGCAAGGCAGAATTGCAAAAATGGGATTTCAAGAGGGAGACGCGTATCGCCTGGTAAGAACCTAGAATGTGGCAGTACTTCTTCAACCATGCCTTTGTCGAAAAACGGTGAATGCCTTTATCCTGAATATATTCCGAATAAAGGCATACACCGTTTTTGGGCAACCAGGCAGGGGCTCGGTGCAAATCAACACTACATAGTGCTATCACTTCCCATCTAAACAAATGGTCATCTACGAAAAGTGTAAAGACTAGAAATTCAGGGTAGCATGGAGGTAAATCGTACCCACATTTTGTGGATTGTGGGATGACCAATTGCAATCGGAACCCTGGCGAATTCTATTGTGTATTCAAAAATAATGTAAGAAACAAAGCTACAGCACATAGGACACTTCCACTCAAGGACGTATATTTTCAAGAAAACCAAAGAACCTCAGGTCACAGGCAACCCAACGTTTACTGCTGCTCTCTTTACAAAAGCCTCGACTAGGATACAATCTAAATTTCCTTGGACGGAAAACATGGATGGAGAATATGTGATTCTTATCTACAATGATATATTATTGAGCCAGGAAATCAATGAAATAACGTCACTTGCCGCCAAAGGAGTGTTCGTAGTTACAATCATTCTCAGTAAATTTAGTCACATAGAAAAAAGTGGTTTATCAAAGATATGAGGTACAGGTGGAATACAAAATTGCGTGCCATGAATGAAATGGCAGACGAGAGAAAGCATCACACATTTAGCAAACACACTTATGCCTGTAGGAGCGTGAAGGTCACTTGAGGTGAGGAAAAACCAGGTGTTTTCAATGAGCACAGATACCATTCCATATAGACCAAAGAGGGCATCAAGACAACTTACTCTAAACCTCAAAGGACTGAACTCAGCCCACTTTACACACCAGAAAAGATTATTTACAACTGGTTAGAATTTGAAAAACAATTTATCGATGTCTCTCTGGAAGAGAATCAATTGGATGCACAGCAGCAAGCAACACAGCACTCAAAATTGGCTACACCCCGTGAGAAAAATAAACTGCAAAATAAAGGCAGTGAGTGAGAGATAAATTCTTCGAGACTTCGTTCAGGGGCTGTCATTGAAGTTGTTTTGAGCATATATTAACACACAGAATGATCGGACCTAAGGAAGGACACTCGAGGGTCTGAGTGTCTTCGTGAGCATGAGTCAGCAAATGCAGCCCTTGTCGAATAACACTGCCTTTTCCTAATTCCATGGACCCGAAATTTGCAAATGCAGACGACCCTTCCTACAGCGAACACATGCATGGGACAGCCACAGGATGCTACCCCATTGGAACGGCAAAAAAACATGAAAAGCCACCTCATCTTCTCATATCCTGGTGCTCGGGTTCAAGCTTTCAGCTGCTTTTCTGAAAATATACCCAATTGGGGAAGTCAGCACTTTCAAAACACTCTTACTTATAACTTGGAATTGGTTCCATGGATGAACTACAATGGGGAAGAATAAGAGACGATGGCTATATATTTGGACAGGCACATGGCGCTCTAATTTCCAATGCTGAACAAGAATTGACCCAAGTCTAAGCTTGCTCTCGGAAGGAGAATTGGGCTTGAAAATTTCCTGCTGCTTTGGGACCAGTTCCGAAAGTGGGAAGTTGAGCCGGGGATCTCAGGGAGCCTATAATTCATGGCCCTGCAGGATGGTAAAAGACACCTAATGTGGACAAATGACTTGGGTTGAGCCAGAGAAAAGAACTTGAGAGCAAGGCAGAATTGCAAAAATGGGATTTCAAGAGGGAGACGCGTCTCGCCTGGTAAGAACCTAGGATGTGGCAGTACTTCTTCAACCATGCCTTTGTCGAAAAAGGGTGTATGCCTTTATCCTGAATATCTTTAGGATAAAGGCATACACCGTTTTTGGGCAACCACGCAGGGGCTCGGTGCAAATCAACACTACATAATGCTATCACTTCCCATCAAAACAAAGGGTCATGTACGAAAAATGTAAAGACCAGAAATGCAGGGTAACGTGGAGGTAAATCGTACCCACATTTTGTGGATTGTGGGATGACCAATTGCAATCAGCACCCTGGCGAATTCTATGGTGTATTCGAAGATAAAGTAAGAAACAATGCTACAGCACATAGGACACTTCCATTCAAGGACGTATATTTTCAGGAAAACCAAAGAACCTCAGGTCACAGGCAACCCAACGTTTAATGCTGCTCTCTTTACAAAACCCTCGACTAGGATACAATCTAAATTTCCTTGGACGGAATACATGGATGGAGAATATGTGATTCTTATCTACAATGATATATTACAGAGCCAGGAAATCAATGAAATAACGTCACTTGGCGCCACCGGAGTGTTCTTAGTTACAATCATTCTCAGTGAATTTAGTCACATAGAAAAAAGTGGTTTATCAAAGATATGAGGTACAGGTGGAATATAAAATTGCATCCCTTGAACGAAATGGCGATGACAGAGAGAATTACACATTTAGCAAACACACTTATGCCTGTAGGAGCGCAAAGGTCACATGAGGTGAGGAAAAACCAGGTGTTTTCAATGAGCACAGATACCATTCCATATAGACCAAGGAGGGAATCAAGACAACTTACTCTAAACCTCAAAGGACTGAACTCAGCCCACTTTACACACCAGAAAAGATTATTGACAACTGGTCAGAATTTGAAAAACAATTTATCTATGTCTCTCTGGAAGAGAATCTAGTGGATGCACAGCAGCAAGCAACACAGCACGGAAAATCGGCTACACCCGGTGAGAAAAATAAACTGCAAAATAAAGGCAGTGAGTGACAGATAAATTTTTCGAGACTTCGTTCAGGGGCTGTGATTGGAGTTGTTTTCAGCATATATTCACACACAGAAGGATGGGACCTAAGGGAGGACACTCGTGGGTCTGAGTGTCTTCGTGAGCATGAGTCAGCAAATGCAGCCCTTGTCGAATAACACTGCCTTTTCCTGATTCCATTGACCCGAAATATCCAAATGTAGACGACCCTTCTACAGCAAACACATGCATGGGTCAGCCACAGGATGCTACCCCATTGGAACGGGAAAAAACATGAAAAGGCACCTCATCTTCTCATATCCTGGTACTCGGGTTCAAGCTTCCAGCCACTTTCCTGAAAATATCCCCACTTGGGGAAGTCAGCACTTTCAAAACCTTCTTTCTTATAGCTTGGAATTGGTTCCATGGTTGAACTACAACGGGGAAGAATAAGACACGATGCCTATATATTTGGACAGGCATATGGTGCTCTAATTTCAACTGCTGAACAAGAATTGACCCAAGTCTAAGCTTGCTCTCAGAAGGAGAATAGGGCTTGAAAATTTCCCGCTGATTTGTGACCAGTTCCAAAATTGGGAAGTTGAGCAGGGGATCTCAGGGAGCCTATAATTCATGGCCCTGCAGGATGGTCAAAGGCACCTAATGTGGACAAATGACTTGGGTTGAGCCAGAGAAAAGAACTTGAGAGCAAGGCAGAATTGCAAAAATTGGATTTCAAGAGGGAGACGCGTCTCGCCTGGTAAGAACCTAGAATGTGGCAGTACTTCTTCAACCATGCCTTTGTCGAAAAACGGTGTATGCCTTTATCCTGAATATATTCCGAATAAAGGCATACACCGTTTTTGGGCAACCAGGCAGGGGCTCGGTGCAAATCAACACTACATAGTGCTATCACTTCCCATCTAAACAAAGGGTCATCTACGAAAAGTGTAAAGACTAGAAATTCAGGGTAGCATGGAGGTAAATCGTACCCACATTTGTGGATTGTGGGATGACCAATTGCAATCGGAACCCTGGCGAATTCTATTGTGTACTCAAAAATAATGTAAGAAACAAAGCTACAGCACATAGGACACTTCCACTCAAGGACGTATATTTTCAAGAAAACCAAAGAACCTCAGTTCACAGGCAAGCCAACGTTTACTGCTGCTCTCTTTACAAAAGCCTCGACTAGGATACAATGTAAATTTCCTTGGACGGAAAACATGGATGGAGAATATGTGATTCTTATCTACAATGATATATTACTGAGCCAGGAAATCAATGAAATAACGTCACTTGCCGCCAAAGGAGTGTTCGTAGTTACAATCATTCTCAGTAAATTTAGTCACATAGAAAAAAGTGGTTTATCAAAGATATGAGGTACAGTTGGAATACAAAATTGCGTCCCATGAATGAAATGGCAGACGAGAGAAAGCATCAAACATTTAGCAAACACACTTATGCCTGTAGGAGCGCGAAGGTCACTTGAGGTGAGGAAAAACCAGGTGTTTTCAATGAGCACAGATACCATTCCATATAGACCAAAGAGGGCATCAAGACAACTTACTCTAAACCTCAAAGGACTGAACTCAGCCCACTTTACACACCAGCAAAGATTATTTACAACTGGTTAGAATTTGAAAAACAATTTATCGATGTCTCTCTGGAAGAGAATCAAGTGGATGCACAGCAGCAAGCAACACAGCACTCAAAATCGGCTACACCCCGTGAGAAAAATGAACTGCAAATTAAAGGCAGTGAGTGAGAGATAAATTCTTCGAGACTTCGTTCAGGGGCTGTCATTGAAGTTGTTTTGAGCATATATTAACACACAGAAGGATCGGACCTAAGGGAGGACACTCGTGGGTCTGAATGTCTTCGTGAGCATGAGTCAGCAAATGCAGCCCTTGTCGAATAACACTGCCTTTTCCTGATTCCATGGACCCGAAATCTCCAAATGCAGACGACCCTTCCTACAGCGAACACATGCATGGGACAGCCACAGGATGCTACCCCATTGGAACGGCAATAAAACATGAAAAGCCACCTCATCTTCTCATATCCTGGTGCTCGGGTTCAAGCTTTCAGCTGCTTTTCTGGAAATATACCCAATTGGGGAAGTCAGCACTTTCAAAACACTCTTACTTATAAATTGGAATTGGTTCCATGGATGAACTACAATGGGGAAGAATAAGAGACGATGGCTATATATTTGGACAGGCACATGGCGCTCTAATTTCCAATGCTGAACAAGAATTGACCCAAGTCGAAGCTTGCTCTCGGAAGGAGAATTGGGCTTGAAAATGTCCTGCTGCTTTGGGACCAGTTCCGAAAGTGGGAAGTTGAGCCTGGGATCTCAGGGAGCCTATAATTCATGGCCCTGCAGGATGGTAAAAGGCACGTAATGTGGAAAAATGACTTGGGTTGAACCAGAGAAAAGAACTTGAGAGCAAGGCAGAATTGCAAAAATGGGATTTCAAGAGGGAGAAGCGTCTCGCCTGGTAAGAACCTAGGATGTGGCAGTACTTCTTCCAACATGCCTTTGTCGAAAAAGGGTGTATGCCTTTATCCTGAATATCTTTAGGATAAAGGCATACACCGTTTTTGGGCAACCACGCAGGGGCTCTGTGCAAATCAACACTACATAATGCTATCACTTCCCATCAAAACAAAGGGTCATGTACGAAAAGTGTAAAGACCAGAAATGCAGGGTAACGTGGAGGTAAATCATACCCACATTTTGTGGATTGTGGGATGACCAATTGCAATCGGCACCCTGGCGAATTCTATGGTGTATTCGAAGATAAAGTAAGAAACAATGCTACAGCACATAGGACAATTCCATTCAAGGACGTATATTTTCAGGAAAACCAAAGAACCTCAGGTCACAGGCAACCCAACGTTTACTGCTGCTCTCTTTACAAAAGCCTCGACTAGGATACAATCTAAATTTCCTTGGACGGAAAACATGGATGGAGAATATGTGATTCTTATCTACAATGATATATTACAGAGCCAGGAAATCAATGAAATAACGTCACTTCGCGCCACCGGAGTGTTCTTAGTTACAATCATTCTCAGTGAATTTAGTCACATAGAAAAAAGTGGTTTATCAAAGATATGAGGTACAGGTGGAATATAAAATTGCGTCCCTTGAACGAAATGGCAGACGACAGAGAGAATTACACATTTAGCAAACACACTTATGCCTGTAGGAGCGCAAAGGTCACATGAGGTGAGGAAAAACCAGGTGTTTTCAATGAGCACAGATACCATTCCATATAGACCAAAGAGGGAATCAAGACAACTTACTCTAAACCTCAAAGGACTGAACTCAGCCCACTTTACACACCAGAAAAGATTATTTACAACTGGTTAGAGTTTGAAAAACAATTTATCGATGTCTCTCTGGAAGAGAATCAAGTGGATGCACAGCAGCAAGCAACACAGCACTCAAAATCGGCTACACCCCGTGAGAAAAATGAACTGCAAATTAAAGGCAGTGAGTGAGAGATAAATTCTTCGAGACTTCGTTCAGGGGCTGTCATTGAAGTTGTTTTGAGCATATATTAACACACAGAAGGATCGGACCTAAGGGAGGACACTCGTTGGTCTGAGTGTCTTCGTGAGCATGAGTCAGCAAATGCAGCCCTTGTTGAATAACACTGCCTTGCCCTGATTCCATTGACCCGAAATCTCCAAATGTAGACGACCCTTCTACAGCAAACACATGCATGGGTCAGCCACAGGATGCTACCCCATTGGAACGGGAAAAAACATGAAAAGGCACCTCATCTTCTCATATCCTGGTGCTCGGGTTCAAGCTTCCAGCCACTTTCCTGAAAATATCCCCACTTGGGGAAGTCAGCACTTTCAAAACCTTCTTTCTTACAGCTTGGAATTGGTTCCATGGATGAACTACAACGGGGAAGAATAAGACACGATGCCTATATATTTGGACAGGCATATGGTGCTCTAATTTCAACTGCTGAACAAGAATTGACCCAAGTCAAAGCTTGCTCTCAGAAGGAGAATAGGGCTTGAAAATTTCCCGCTGATTTGTGACCAGTTCCAAAAGTGGGAAGTTGAGCAGGGGATCTCAGCGAGCCTATAATTCATGGGCCTGCAGGATGGTCAAAGACACCTAATGTGGACAAATGACTTGGGTTGAGCCAGAGAAAAGAACTTGAGAGCAAGGCAGAATTGCAAAAATGGGATTTCAAGAGGGAGACGCGTCTCGCCTGGTAAGAACCTAGAATGTGGCAGTACTTCTTCAACCATGCCTTTGTCGAAAAACGGTGTATGCCTTTATCCTGAATATATTCCGAATAAAGGCATACACCGTTTTTGGGCAACCAGGCAGGGGCTCGGTGCAAATCAACACTACATAGTGCTATCACTTCCCATCTAAACAAAGGGTCATCTACGAAAAGTGTAAAGACTAGAAATTCAGGGTAGCATGGAGGTAAATCGTACCCACATTTTGTGGACTCCAGGATGAACAATGGCAATCGGCACCCTGGCGAAGTCTATGGTGTATTCAAAAATAATGTAAGAAACAAAGCTACAGCACATAGGACACTTCCACTCAAGGACGTATATTTTCAAGAAAACCAAAGAACCTCAGTTCACAGGCAACCCAACGTTTACTGCTGCTCTCTTTACAAAAGCCTCGACTAGGATACAATCTAAATTTCCTTGGACGGAAAACATGGATGGAGAATATGTGATTCTTATCTACAATGATATATTACTGAGCCAGGAAATCAATGAAATAACGTCACTTGCCGCCAAAGGAGTGTTCGTAGTTACAATCATTCTCAGTAAATTTAGTCACATAGAAAAAAGTGGTTTATCAAAGATATGAGGTACAGGTGGAATACAAAATTGCGTCCCATGAATGAAATGGCAGACGAGAGAAAGCATCACACATTTAGCAAACACACTTATGCCTGTAGGAGCGCGAAGGTCACTTGAGGTGAGGAAAAACCAGGTGTTTTCAATGAGCACAGATACCATTCCATATAGACCAAGGAGGGAATCAAGACAACTTACTCTAAACCTCAAAGGACTGAACTCAGCCCACTTTACACACCAGAAAAGATTATTTACAACTGGTTAGAATTTGAAAAACAATTTATCGATGTCTCTCTGGAAGAGAATCAAGTGGATGCACAGCAGCAAGCAACACAGCACTCAAAATCGGCTACACCCCGTGAGAAAAATGAACTGCAAATTAAAGGCAGTGAGTGAGAGATAAATTCTTCGAGACTTCGTTCAGGGGCTGTCATTGAAGTTGTTTTGAGCATATATTAACACACAGAAGGATCGGACCTAAGGGAGGACACTCGTGGGTCTGAGTGTCTTCGTGAGCATGAGTCAGCAAATGCAGCCCTTGTTGAATAACACTGCCTTTTCCTGATTCCATGGACCCGAAATTTCCAAATGCAGACGACCCTTCCTACAGCGAACACATGCATGGGACAGCCACAGGATGCTACCCCATTGGAACGGCAAAAAAACATGAAAAGCCACCTCATCTTCTCATATCCTGGTGCTCGGGTTCAAGCTTTCAGCCGCTTTTCTGAAAATATACCCAATTGGGGAAGTCAGCACTTTCAAAACACTCTTACTTATAACTTGGAATTGGTTCCATGGATGAACTACAATGGGGAGGAATAAGAGACGATGGCTATATATTTGGACAGGCACATGGCGCTCTAATTTCCAATGCTGAACAAGAATTGACCCAAGTCTAAGCTTGCTCTCGGAAAGAGAATTGGGCTTGAAAATATCCTGCTGCTTTGGGACCAGTTCCGAAAGTGGGAAGTTGAGCAGGGGATCTCAGGGAGCCTAAAATTCATGGCCCTGAAGGATGGTAAAAGGCACGTAATGTGGATAAATGACTTGGGTTGAACCAGAGAAAAGAACTTGAGAGCAAGGCAGAATTCCAAAACTGGGATTCCAAGAGGGAGACGCGTCTCGCCTGGTAAGAACCTAGGATGTGGCAGTACTTCTTCAAACATGCCTTTGTCGAAAAAGGGTGTATGCCTTTATCCTGAATATCTTTAGGATAAAGGCATACACCGTTTTTGGGCAACCACGCAGGGGCTCTGTGCAAATCAACACTACATAATGCTATCACTTCCCATCAAAACAAAGGGTCATGTACGAAAAGTGTGAAGACCAGAAATGCAGGGTAACGTGGAGGTAAATCGTACCCACATTTTGTGGATTGTGGGATGACCAATTGCAATCGGCACCCTGGCGAATTCTATGGTGTATTCGAAGATAAAGTAAGAAACAATGCTACAGCACATAGGACACTTCCATTCAAGGACGTATATTTTCAGGAAAACCAAAGAACCTCAGGTCACAGGCAACCCAACGTTTACTGCTGCTCTCTTTACAAAAGCCTCGACTAGGATACAATCTAAATTTCCTTGGACGGAAAACATGGATGGAGAATATGTGATTCTTATCTACAATGATATATTACAGAGCCAGGAAATCAATGAAATAACGTCACTTGGCGCCACCGGAGTGTTCTTAGTTACAATCATTCTCAGCGAATTTAGTCACATAGAAAAAAGTGGTTTATCAAAGATATGAGGTACAGGTGGAATATAAAATTGCGTCCCTTGAACGAAATGGCAGACGACAGAGAGAATTACACATTTAGCAAACACACTTATGCCTGTAGGAGCGCAAAGGTCACATGAGGTGAGGAAAAACCAGGTGTTTTCAATGAGCACAGATACCATTCCATATAGACCAAAGAGGGAATCAAGACAACTTACTCTAAACCTCAAAGGACTGAACTCAGCCCACTTTACACACCAGAAAAGATTATTTACAACTGGTTAGAATTTGAAAAACAATTTATCGATGTCTCTCTGGAAGAGAATCAAGTGGATGCACAGCAGCAAGCAACACAGCACTCAAAATCGGCTACACCCCGTGAGAAAAATGAACTTCAAATTAAAGGCAGTGAGTGAGAGATAAATTCTTCGAGACTTCGTTCAGGGGCTGTCATTGAAGTTGTTTTGAGCATATATTAACACACAGAAGGATCGGACCTAAGGGAGGACACTCGTGGGTCTGAGTGTCTTCGTGAGCATGAGTCAGCAAATGCAGCCCTTGTTGAATAACACTGCCTTTTCCTGATTCCATGGACCCGAAATCTCCAAATGCAGACGACCCTTCCTACAGCGAACACATGCATGGGACAGCCACAGGATGCTACCCCATTGGAACGGCAATAAAACATGAAAAGCCACCTCATCTTCTCATATCCTGGTGCTCGGGTTCAAGCTTTCAGCCGCTTTTCTGAAAATATACCCAATTGGGGAAGTCAGCCCTTTCAAAACACTCTTACTTATAACTTGGAATTGTTTCCATGGATGAACTACAATGGGGAGGAATAAGAGACGATGGCTATATATTTGGACAGGCACATGGCGCTCTAATTTCCAATGCTGAACAAGAATTGACCCAAGTCTAAGCTTGCTCTCGGAAAGAGAATTGGGCTTGAAAATTTCCTGCTGCTTTGGGACCAGTTCCAAAAGTGGGAAGTTGAGCAGGGGATCTCAGGGAGCCTACAATTCATGGCCCTGCAGGATGGTAAACGGCACGTAATGTGGATAAATGACTTGGGTTGAACCAGAGAAAAGAACTTGAGAGCAAGGCAGAATTGCAAAAATGGGATTTCAAGAGGGAGACGCGTCTCGCCTGGTAAGAACCTAGGATGTGGCAGTACTTCTTCAACCATGCCTTTGTCGAAAAACGGTGTATGCCTTTATCCTGAATATATTCCGAATAAAGGCATACACCGTTTTTGGGCAACCAGACAGGGGCTCGGTGCAAATCAACACTACATAGTGCTATCACTTCCCATCTAAACAAAGGGTCATCTACGAAAAGTGTAAAGACTAGAAATTCAGGGTAGCATGGAGGTAAATCGTACCCACATTTTGTGGATTCCAGGATGAACAATGGCAATCGGCACCCTGGCGAAGTCTATGGTGTATTCAAAAATAATGTAAGAAACAAAGCTACAGCACATAGGACACTTCCACTCAAGGACGTATATTTTCAAGAAAACCAAAGAACCTCAGGTCACAGGCAACCCAACGTTTACTGCTGCTCTCTTTACAAAAGCCTCGACTAGGATACAATCTAAATTTCCTTGGACGGAAAACATGGATGGAGAATATGTGATTCTTATCTACAATGATATATTACTGAGCCAGGAAATCAATGAAATAACGTCACTTGCCGCCAAAGGAGTGTTCGTAGTTACAATCATTCTCAGTAAATTTAGTCACATAGAAAAAAGTGGTTTATCAAAGATATGAGGTACAGGTGGAATACAAAATTGCGTCCCATGAATGAAATGGCAGACGAGAGAAAGCATCACACATTTAGCAAACACACTTATGCCTGTAGGAGCGCGAAGGTCACTTGAGGTGAGGAAAAACCAGGTGTTTTCAATGAGCACAGATACCATTCCATATAGACCAAAGAGGGAATCAAGACAACTTACTCTAAACCTCAAAGGACTGAACTCAGCCCACTTTACACACCAGAAAAGATTATTTACAACTGGTTAGAATTTGAAAAACAATTTATCGATGTCTCTCTGGAAGAGAATCAAGTGGATGCACAGCAGCAAGCAACACAGCACTCAAAATCGGCTACACCCCGTGAGAAAAATGAACTGCAAATTAAAGGCAGTGAGTGAGAGATAAATTCTTCGAGACTTCGTTCAGGGGCTGTCATTGAAGTTGTTTTGAGCATATATTAACACACAGAAGGATCGGACCTAAGGGAGGACACTCGTGGGTCTGAATGTCTTCGTGAGCATGAGTCAGCAAATGCAGCCCTTGTCGAATAACACTGCCTTTTCCTGATTCCATGGACCCGAAATCTCCAAATGCAGACGACCCTTCCTACAGCGAACACATGCATGGGACAGCCACAGGATGCTACCCCATTGGAACGGCAATAAAACATGAAAAGCCACCTCATCTTCTCATATCCTGGTGCTCGGGTTCAAGCTTTCAGCCGCTTTTCTGGAAATATACCCAATTGGGGAAGTCAGCACTTTCAAAACACTCTTACTTATAAATTGGAATTGGTTCCATGGATGAACTACAATGGGGAAGAATAAGAGACGATGGCTATATATTTGGACAGGCACATGGCGCTCTAATTTCCAATGCTGAACAAGAATTGACCCAAGTCTAAGCTTGCTCTCGGAAGGAGAATTGGGCTTGAAAATGTCCTGCTGCTTTGGGACCAGTTCCGAAAGTGGGAAGTTGAGCCGGGGATCTCAGGGAGCCTATAATTCATGGCCCTGCAGGATGGTAAAAGGCACGTAATGTGGAAAAATGACTTGGGTTGAACCAGAGAAAAGAACTTGAGAGCAAGGCAGAATTGCAAAAATGGGATTTCAAGCGGGAGAAGCTTCTCGCCTGGTAAGAACCTAGGATGTGGCAGTACTTCTTCCAACATGCCTTTGTCGAAAAAGGGTGTATGCCTTTATCCTGAATATCTTTAGGATAAAGGCATACACCGTTTTTGGGCAACCAGGGAGGGGCTCTGTGCAAATCAACACTACATAATGCTATCACTTCCCATCAAAACAAAGGGTCATGTACGAAAAGTGTAAAGACCAGAAATGCAGGGTAACGTGGAGGTAAATCGTACCCACATTTTGTGGATTGTGGGATGACCAATTGCAATCGGCACCCTGGCGAATTCTATGGTGTATTCGAAGATAAAGTAAGAAACAATGCTACAGCACATAGGACACTTCCATTCAAGGACGTATATTTTCAGGAAAACCAAAGAACCTCAGGTCACAGGCAACCCAACGTTTACTGCTGCTCTCTTTACAAAAGCCTCGACTAGGATACAATCTAAATTTCCTTGGACGGAAAACATGGATGGAGAATATGTGATTCTTATCTACAATGATATATTACAGAGCCAGGAAATCAATGAAATAACGTCACTTGGCGCCACCGGAGTGTTCTTAGTTACAATCATTCTCAGCGAATTTAGTCACATAGAAAAAAGTGGTTTATCAAAGATATGAGGTACAGGTGGAATATAAAATTGCGTCCCTTGAACGAAATGGCAGACGACAGAGAGAATTACACATTTAGCAAACACACTTATGCCTGTAGGAGCGCAAAGGTCACATGAGGTGAGGAAAAACCAGGTGTTTTCAATGAGCACAGATACCATTCCATATAGACCAAAGAGGGAATCAAGACAACTTACTCTAAACCTCAAAGGACTGAACTCAGCCCACTTTACACACCAGAAAAGATTATTTACAACTGGTTAGAATTTGAAAAACAATTTATCGATGTCTCTCTGGAAGAGAATCAAGTGGATGCACAGCAGCAAGCAACACAGCACTCAAAATCGGCTACACCCCGTGAGAAAAATGAACTGCAAATTAAAGGCAGTGAGTGAGAGATAAATTCTTCGAGACTTCATTCAGGGGCTGTCATTGAAGTTGTTTTGAGCATATATTAACACACAGAAGGATCGGACCTAAGGGAGGACACTAGTGGGTCTGAGTGTCTTCGTGAGCATGAGTCAGCAAATGCAGCCCTTGTTGAATAACACTGCCTTTTCCTGATTCCATGGACCCGAAATCTCCAAATGCAGACGACCCTTCTTACAGCGAACACATGCATGGGACAGCCACAGGATGCTACCCCATTGGAACGGCAATAAAACATGAAAAGCCACCTCATCTTCTCATATCCTGGTGCTCGGGTTCAAGCTTTCAGCCGCTTTTCTGAAAATATACCCAATTGGGGAAGTCAGCCCTTTCAAAACACTCTTACTTATAACTTGGAATTGTTTCCATGGATGAACTACAATGGGGAGGAATAAGAGACGATGGCTATATATTTGGACAGGCACATGGCGCTCTAATTTCCAATGCTGAACAAGAATTGACCCAAGTCTAAGCTTGCTCTCGGAAAGAGAATTGGGCTTGAAAATTTCCTGCTGCTTTGGGACCAGTTCCAAAAGTGGGAAGTTGAGCAGGGGATCTCAGGGAGCCTATAATTCATGGCCCTGCAGGATGGTAAAAGGCACGTAATGTGGATAAATGACTTGGGTTGAACCAGAGAAAAGAACTTGAGAGCAAGGCAGAATTGCAAAAATGGGATTTCAAGAGGGAGACGCGTCTCGCCTGGTAAGAACCTAGAATGTGGCAGTACTTCTTCAACCATGCCTTTGTCGAAAAACGGTGTATGCCTTTATCCTGAATATATTCCGAATAAAGGCATACACCGTTTTTGGGCAACCAGGCAGGGGCTCGGTGCAAATCAACACTACATAGTGCTATCACTTCCCATCTAAACAAAGGGTCATCTACGAAAAGTGTAAAGACTAGAAATTCAGGGTAGCATGGAGGTAAATCGTACCCACATTTTGTGGATTCCAGGATGAACAATGGCAATCGGCACCCTGGCGAAGTCTATGGTGTATTCAAAAATAATGTAAGAAACAAAGCTACAGCACATAGGACACTTCCACTCAAGGACGTATATTTTCAAGAAAACCAAAGAACCTCAGGTCACAGGCAACCCAACGTTTACTGCTGCTCTCTTTACAAAAGCCTCGACTAGGATACAATCTAAATTTCCTTGGACGGAAAACATGGATGGAGAATATGTGATTCTTATCTACAATGATATATTACTGAGCCAGGAAATCAATGAAATAACGTCACTTGCCGCCAAAGGAGTGTTCGTAGTTACAATCATTCTCAGTAAATTTAGTCACATAGAAAAAAGTGGTTTATCAAAGATATGAGGTACAGGTGGAATACAAAATTGCGTCCCATGAATGAAATGGCAGACGAGAGAAAGCATCACACATTTAGCAAACACACTTATGCCTGTAGGAGCGCGAAGGTCACTTGAGGTGAGGAAAAACCAGGTGTTTTCAATGAGCACAGATACCATTCCATATAGACCAAAGAGGGAATCAAGACAACTTACTCTAAACCTCAAAGGACTGAACTCAGCCCACTTTACACACCAGCAAAGATTATTTACAACTGGTTAGAATTTGAAAAACAATTTATCGATGTCTCTCTGGAAGAGAATCAAGTGGATGCACAGCAGCAAGCAACACAGCACTCAAAATCGGCTACACCCCGTGAGAAAAATGAACTGCAAATTAAAGGCAGTGAGTGAGAGATAAATTCTTCGAGACTTCGTTCAGGGGCTGTCATTGAAGTTGTTTTGAGCATATATTAACACACAGAAGGATCGGACCTAAGGGAGGACACTCGTGGGTCTGAATGTCTTCGTGAGCATGAGTCAGCAAATGCAGCCCTTGTCGAATAACACTGCCTTTTCCTGATTCCATGGACCCGAAATCTCCAAATGCAGACGACCCTTCCTACAGCGAACACATGCATGGGACAGCCACAGGATGCTACCCCATTGGAACGGCAATAAAACATGAAAAGCCACCTCATCTTCTCATATCCTGGTGCTCGGGTTCAAGCTTTCAGCCGCTTTTCTGGAAATATACCCAATTGGGGAAGTCAGCACTTTCAAAACACTCTTACTTATAAATTGGAATTGGTTCCATGGATGAACTACAATGGGGAAGAATAAGAGACGATGGCTATATATTTGGACAGGCACATGGCGCTCTAATTTCCAATGCTGAACAAGAATTGACCCAAGTCTAAGCTTGCTCTCGGAAGGAGAATTGGGCTTGAAAATGTCCTGCTGCTTTGGGACCAGTTCCGAAAGTGGGAAGTTGAGCCGGGGATCTCAGGGAGCCTATAATTCATGGCCCTGCAGGATGGTAAAAGGCACGTAATGTGGAAAAATGACTTGGGTTGCACCAGAGAAAAGAACTTGAGAGCAAGGCAGAATTGCAAAAATGGGATTTCAAGAGGGAGAAGCGTCTCGCCTGGTAAGAACCTAGGATGTGGCAGTACTTCTTCCAACATGCCTTTGTCGAAAAAGGGTGTATGCCTTTATCCTGAATATCTTTAGGATAAAGGCATACACCGTTTTTGGGCAACCACGCAGGGGCTCTGTGCAAATCAACACTACATAATGCTATCACTTCCCATCAAAACAAAGGGTCATGTACGAAAAGTGTAAAGACCAGAAATGCAGGGTAACGTGGAGGTAAATCGTACCCACATTTTGTGGATTGTGGGATGACCAATTGCAATCGGCACCCTGGCGAATTCTATGGTGTATTCGAAGATAAAGTAAGAAACAATGCTACAGCACATAGGACACTTCCATTCAAGGACGTATATTTTCAGGAAAACCAAAGAACCTCAGGTCACAGGCAACCCAACGTTTACTGCTGCTCTCTTTACAAAAGCCTCGACTAGGATACAATCTAAATTTCCTTGGACGGAAAACATGGATGGAGAATATGTGATTCTTATCTACAATGATATATTACAGAGCCAGGAAATCAATGAAATAACGTCACTTGGCGCCACCGGAGTGTTCTTAGTTACAATCATTCTCAGTGAATTTAGTCACATAGAAAAAAGTGGTTTATCAAAGATATGAGGTACAGGTGGAATATAAAATTGCGTCCCTTGAACGAAATGGCAGACGACAGAGAGAATTACACATTTAGCAAACACACTTATGCCTGTAGGAGCGCAAAGGTCACATGAGGTGAGGAAAAACCAGGTGTTTTCAATGAGCACAGATACCATTCCATATAGACCAAAGAGGGAATCAAGACAACTTACTCTAAACCTCAAAGGACTGAACTCAGCCCACTTTACACACCAGAAAAGATTATTTACAACTGGTTAGAATTTGAAAAACAATTTATCGATGTCTCTCTGGAAGAGAATCAAGTGGATGCACAGCAGCAAGCAACACAGCACTCAAAATCGGCTACACCCCGTGAGAAAAATGAACTGCAAATTAAAGGCAGTGAGTGAGAGATAAATTCTTCGAGACTTCGTTCAGGGGCTGTCATTGAAGTTGTTTTGAGCATATATTAACACACAGAAGGATCGGACCTAAGGGAGGACACTCGTGGGTCTGAGTGTCTTCGTGAGCATGAGTCAGCAAATGCAGCCCTTGTTGAATAACACTGCCTTTTCCTGATTCCATGGACCCGAAATCTCCAAATGCAGACGACCCTTCCTACAGCGAACACATGCATGGGACAGCCACAGGATGCTACCCCATTGGAACGGCAATAAAACATGAAAAGCCACCTCATCTTCTCATATCCTGGTGCTCGGGTTCAAGCTTTCAGCCGCTTTTCTGAAAATATACCCAATTGGGGAAGTCAGCCCTTTCAAAACACTCTTACTTATAACTTGGAATTGTTTCCATGGATGAACTACAATGGGGAAGAATAAGAGACGATGGCTATATATTTGGACAGGCACATGGCGCTCTAATTTCCAATGCTGAACAAGAATTGACCCAAGTCTAAGCTTGCTCTCGGAAAGAGAATTGGGCTTGAAAATTTCCTGCTGCTTTGGGACCAGTTCCAAAAGTGGGAAGTTGAGCAGGGGATCTCAGGGAGCCTATAATTCATGGCCCTGCAGGATGGTAAAAGGCACGTAATGTGGATAAATGACTTGGGTTGAACCAGAGAAAAGAACTTGAGAGCAAGGCAGAACTGCAAAAATGGGATTTCAAGAGGGAGACGCGTCTCGCCTGGTAAGAACCTAGAATGTGGCAGTACTTCTTCAACCATGCCTTTGTCGAAAAACGGTGTATGCCTTTATCCTGAATATATTCCGAATAAAGGCATACACCGTTTTTGGGCAACCAGGCAGGGGCTCGGTGCAAATCAACACTACATAGTGCTATCACTTCCTATCTAAACAAAGGGTCATCTACGAAAAGTGTAAAGACTAGAAATTCAGGGTAGCATGGAGGTAAATCGTACCCACATTTTGTGGATTCCAGGATGAACAATGGCAATCGGCACCCTGGCGAAGTCTATGGTGTATTCAAAAATAATGTAAGAAACAAAGCTACAGCACATAGGACACTTCCACTCAAGGACGTATATTTTCAAGAAAACCAAAGAACCTCAGGTCACAGGCAACCCAACATTTACTGCTGCTCTCTTTACAAAAGCCTCGACTAGGATACAATCTAAATTTCCTTGGACGGAAAACATGGATGGAGAATATGTGATTCTTATCTACAATGATATATTACTGAGCCAGGAAATCAATGAAATAACGTCACTTGCCGCCAAAGGAGTGTTCGTAGTTACAATCATTCTCAGTAAATTTAGTCACATAGATAAAAGTGGTTTATCAAAGATATGAGGTACAGGTGGAATACAAAATTGCGTCCCATGAATGAAATGGCAGACGAGAGAAAGCATCACACATTTAGCAAACACACTTATGCCTGTAGGAGCGCGAAGGTCACTTGAGGTGAGGAAAAACCAGGTGTTTTCAATGAGCACAGATACCATTCCATATAGACCAAAGAGGGAATCAAGACAACTTACTCTAAACCTCAAAGGACTGAACTCAGCCCACTTTACACACCAGCAAAGATTATTTACAACTGGTTAGAATTTGAAAAACAATTTATCGATGTCTCTCTGGAAGAGAATCAAGTGGATGCACAGCAGCAAGCAACACAGCACTCAAAATGGGCTACACCCCGTGAGAAAAATGAACTGCAAATTAAAGGCAGTGAGTGAGAGATAAATTCTTCGAGACTTCGTTCAGGGGCTGTCATTGAAGTTGTTTTGAGCATATATTAACACACAGAAGGATCGGACCTAAGGGAGGACACTCGTGGGTCTGAATGTCTTCGTGAGCATGAGTCAGCAAATGCAGCCCTTGTAGAATAACACTGCCTTTTCCTGATTCCAAGGACCCGAAATCTCCAAATGCAGACGACCCTTCCTACAGCGGACACATGCATGGGACAGCCACAGGATGCTACCCCATTGGAACGGCAATAAAACATGAAAAGCCACCTCATCTTCTCATATCCTGGTGCTCGGGTTCAAGCTTTCAGCCGCTTTTCTGGAAATATACCCAATTGGGGAAGTCAGCACTTTCAAAACACTCTTACATATAAATTGGAATTGGTTCCATGGATGAACTACAATGGGGAAGAATAAGAGACGATGGCTATATATTTGGACAGGCACATGGCGCTCTAATTTCCAATGCTGAACAAGAATTGACCCAAGTCTAAGCTTGCTCTCGGAAGGAGAATTGGGCTTGAAAATGTCCTGCTGCTTTGGGACCAGTTCCGAAAGTGGGAAGTTGAGCCGGGGATATCAGGGAGCCTATAATTCATGGCCCTGCAGGATGGTAAAAGGCACGTAATGTGGATAAATGACTTGGGTTGAACCAGAGAAAAGAACTTGAGAGCAAGGCAGAATTGCAAAAATGGGATTTCAAGAGGGAGAAGCGTCTCGCCTGGTAAGAACCTAGGATGTGGCAGTACTTCTTCCAACATGCCTTTGTCGAAAAAGGGTGTATGCCTTTATCCTGAATATCTTTAGGATAAAGGCATACACCGTTTTTGGGCAACCACGCAGGGGCTCTGTGCAAATCAACACTACATAATGCTATCACTTCCCATCAAAACAAAGGGTCATGTACGAAAAGTGTAAAGACCAGAAATGCAGGGTAACGTGGAGGTAAATCGTACCCACATTTTGTGGATTGTGGGATGACCAATTGCAATCGGCACCCTGGCGAATTCTATGGTGTATTCGAAGATAAAGTAAGAAACAATGCTACAGCACATAGGACACTTCCATTCAAGGACGTATATTTTCAGGAAAACCAAAGAACCTCAGGTCACAGGCAACCCAACGTTTACTGCTGCTCTCTTTACAAAAGCCTCGACTAGGATACAATCTAAATTTCCTTGGACGGAAAACATGGATGGAGAATATGTGATTCTTATCTACAATGATATATTACAGAGCCAGGAAATCAATGAAATAACGTCACTTGGCGCCACCGGAGTGTTCTTAGTTACAATCATTCTCAGTGAATTTAGTCACATAGAAAAAAGTGGTTTATCAAAGATATGAGGTACAGGTGGAATATAAAATTGCGTCCCTTGAACGAAATGGCAGACGACAGAGAGAATTACACATTTAGCAAACACACTTATGCCTGTAGGAGCGCAAAGGTCACATGAGGTGAGGAAAAACCAGGTGTTTTCAATGAGCACAGATACCATTCCATATAGACCAAAGAGGGAATCAAGACAACTTACTCTAAACCTCAAAGGACTGAACTCAGCCCACTTTACACACCAGAAAAGATTATTTACAACTGGTTAGAATTTGAAAAACAATTTATCGATGTCTCTCTGGAAGAGAATCAAGTGGATGCACAGCAGCAAGCAACACAGCACTCAAAATCGGCTACACCCCGTGAGAAAAATGAACTGCAAATTAAAGGCAGTGAGTGAGAGATAAATTCTTCGAGACTTCGTTCAGGGGCTGTCATTGAAGTTGTTTTGAGCATATATTAACACACAGAAGGATCGGACCTAAGGGAGGACACTAGTGGGTCTGAGTGTCTTCGTGAGCATGAGTCAGCAAATGCAGCCCTTGTTGAATAACACTGCCTTTTCCTGATTCCATGGACCCGAAATCTCCAAATGCAGACGACCCTTCCTACAGCGAACACATGCATGGGACAGCCACAGGATGCTACCCCATTGGAACGGCAATAAAACATGAAAAGCCACCTCATCTTCTCATATCCTGGTGCTCGGGTTCAAGCTTTCAGCCGCTTTTCTGAAAATATACCCAATTGGGGAAGTCAGCCCTTTCAAAACACTCTTACTTATAACTTGGAATTGGTTCCATGGATGAACTACAATGGGGAGGAATAAGAGACGATGGCTATATATTTGGACAGGCACATGGCGCTCTAATTTCCAATGTGAACAAGAATTGACCCAAGTCTAAGCTTGCTCTCAGAAGGAGAATAGGGCTTGAAAATTTCCCGCTGATTTGTGACCAGTTCCAAAAGTGGGAAGTTGAGCAGGGGATCTCAGCGAGCCTATAATTCATGGGCCTGCAGGATGGTCAAAGACACCTAATGTGGACAAATGACTTGGGTTGAGCCAGAGAAAAGAACTTGAGAGCAAGGCAGAATTGCAAAAATGGGATTTCAAGAGGGAGACGCGTCTCGCCTGGTAAGAACCTAGAATGTGGCAGTACTTCTTCAAACATGCCTTTGTCGAAAAAGGGTGTATGCTTTATCCTGAATATCTTTAGGATAAAGGCATACACCGTTTTTGGGCAACCAGGCAGGGGCTCGGTGCAAATCAACACTACATAATGCTATCACTTCCCATCAAAACAAAGGGTCATGTACGAAGAGTGTAAAGACCAGAAATGCAGGGTAACGTGGAGGTAAATCGTACCCACATTTTGTGGATTGTGGGATGACCAATTGCAATCGGCACCCTGGCGAATTCTATGGTGTATTCGAAGATAAAGTAAGAAACAATGCTACAGCACATAGGACACTTCCATTCAAGGACGTATATTTTCAGGAAAACCAAAGAACCTCAGGTCACAGGCAACCCAACGTTTACTGCTGCTCTCTTTACAAAAGCCTCGACTAGGATACAATCTAAATTTCCTTGGACGGAAAACATGGATGGAGAATATGTGATTCTTATCTACAAAGATATATTACAGAGCCAGGAAATCAATGAAATAACGTCACTTGGCGCCACCGGAGTGTTCTTAGTTACAATCATTCTCAGTGAATTTAGTCACATAGAAAAAAGTGGTTTATCAAAGATATGAGGTACAGGTGGAATATAAAATTGCGTCCCTTGAACGAAATGGCAGACGACAGAGAGAATTACACATTTAGCAAACACACTTATGCCTGTAGGAGCGCAAAGGTCACATGAGGTGAGGAAAAACCAGGTGTTTTCAATGAGCACAGATACCATTCCATATAGACCAAGGAGGGAATCAAGACAACTTACTCTAAACCTCAAAGGACTGAACTCAGCCCACTTTACACACCAGAAAAGATTATTGACAACTGGTCAGAATTTGAAAAACAATTTATCTATGTCTCTCTGGAAGAGAATCTAGTGGATGCACAGCAGCAAGCAACACAGCACGGAAAATCGGCTACACCCGGTGAGAAAAATAAACTGCAAAATAAAGGCAGTGAGTGACAGATAAATTTTTCGAGACTTCGTTCAGGGGCTGTGATTGGAGTTGTTTTCAGCACATATTCACACACAGAAAGATGGGACCTAAGGGAGGACAATCGTGGGTCTGAGTGTCTTCGTGAGCATGAGTCAGCAAATGCAGCCCTTGTAGAATAACACTGCCTTGCCCTGATTCCATTGACCCGAAATCTCCAAATGTAGACGACCCTTCTACAGCAAACACATGCATGGGTCAGCCACAGGATGCTACCCCATTGGAACGGGAAAAAATATGAAAAGGCACCTCATCTTCTCATATCCTGGTGCTCGGGTTCAAGCTTCCAGCCACTTTCCTGAAAATATCCCCACTTGGGGAAGTCAGCACTTTCAAAACCTTCTTTCTTACAGCTTGGAATTGGTTCCATGGATGAACTACAACGGGGAAGAATAAGACACGATGCCTATATATTTGGACAGGCATATGGTGCTCTAATTTCAACTGCTGAACAAGAATTGACCCAAGTCTAAGCTTGCTCTCAGAAGGAGAATAGGGCTTGAAAATTTCCCGCTGATTTGTGACCAGTTCCAAAAGTGGGAAGTTGAGCAGGGGATCTCAGCGAGCCTATAATTCATGGGCCTGCAGGATGGTCAAAGACACCTAATGTGGACAAATGACTTGGGTTGAGCCAGAGAAAAGAACTTGAGAGCAAGGCAGAATTGCAAAAATGGGATTTCAAGAGGGAGACGCGTCTCGCCTGGTAAGAACCTAGAATGTGGCAGTACTTCTTCAACCATGCCTTTGTCGAAAAACGGTGTATGCCTTTATCCTGAATATATTCCGAATAAAGGCATACACCGTTTTTGGGCAACCAGGCAGGGGCTCGGTGCAAATCAACACTACATAGTGCTATCACTTCCCATCTAAACAAAGGGTCATCTACGAAAAGTGTAAAGACTAGAAATTCAGGGTAGCATGGAGGTAAATCGTACCCACATTTTGTGGATTCCAGGATGAACAATGGCAATCGGCACCCTGGCGAAGTCTATGGTGTATTCAAAAATAATGTAAGAAACAAAGCTACAGCACATAGGACACTTCCTCTCAAGGACATATATTTTCAAGTAAACCAAAGAACCTCAGTTCACAGGCAACCCAACGTTTACTGCTGCTCTCTTTACAAAAGCCTCGACTAGGATACAATCTAAATTTCCTTGGACGGAAAACATGGATGGAGAATATGTGATTCTTATCTACAATGATATATTACTGAGCCAGGAAATCAATGAAATAACGTCACTTGCCGCCAAAGGAGTGTTCGTAGTTACAATCATTCTCAGTAAATTTAGTCACATAGAAAAAAGTGGTTTATCAAAGATATGAGGTACAGGTGGAATACAAAATTGCGTCCCATGAATGAAATGGCAGACGAGAGAAAGCATCACACATTTAGCAAACACACTTATGCCTGTAGGAGCGCGAAGGTCACTTGAGGTGAGGAAAAACCAGGTGTTTTCAATGAGCACAGATACAATTCCATATAGACCAAAGAGGGCATCAAGACAACTTACTCTAAACCTCAAAGGACTGAACTCAGCCCACTTTACACACCAGAAAAGATTATTTACAACTGGTTAGAATTTGAAAAACAATTTATCGATGTCTCTCTGGAAGAGAATCTAGTGGATGCACAGCAGCAAGCAACACAGCACGGAAAATCGGCTACACCCGGTGAGAAAAATAAACTGCAAAATAAAGGCAGTGAGTGACAGATAAATTTTTCGAGACTTCGTTCAGGGGCTGTGATTGGAGTTGTTTTCAGCACATATTCACACACAGAAAGATGGGACCTAAGGGAGGACAATCGTGGGTCTGAGTGTCTTCGTGAGCATGAGTCAGCAAATGCAGCCCTTGTAGAATAACACTGCCTTGCCCTGATTCCATTGACCCGAAATCTCCAAATGTAGACGACCCTTCTACAGCAAACACATGCATGGGTCAGCCACAGGATGCTACCCCATTGGAACGGGAAAAAATATGAAAAGGCACCTCATCTTCTCATATCCTGGTGCTCGGGTTCAAGCTTCCAGCCACTTTCCTGAAAATATCCCCACTTGGGGAAGTCAGCACTTTCAAAACCTTCTTTCTTACAGCTTGGAATTGGTTCCATGGATGAACTACAACGGGGAAGAATAAGACACGATGCCTATATATTTGGACAGGCATATGGTGCTCTAATTTCAACTGCTGAACAAGAATTGACCCAAGTCTAAGCTTGCTCTCAGAAGGAGAATAGGGCTTGAAAATTTCCCGCTGATTTGTGACCAGTTCCAAAAGTGGGAAGTTGAGCAGGGGATCTCAGCGAGCCTATAATTCATGGGCCTGCAGGATGGTCAAAGACACCTAATGTGGACAAATGACTTGGGTTGAGCCAGAGAAAAGAACTTGAGAGCAAGGCAGAATTGCAAAAATGGGATTTCAAGAGGGAGACGCGTCTCGCCTGGTAAGAACCTAGAATGTGGCAGTACTTCTTCAACCATGCCTTTGTCGAAAAACGGTGTATGCCTTTATCCTGAATATATTCCGAATAAAGGCATACACCGTTTTTGGGCAACCAGGCAGGGGCTCGGTGCAAATCAACACTACATAGTGCTATCACTTCCCATCTAAACAAAGGGTCATCTACGAAAAGTGTAAAGACTAGAAATTCAGGGTAGCATGGAGGTAAATCGTACCCACATTTTGTGGATTCCAGGATGAACAATGGCAATCGGCACCCTGGCGAAGTCTATGGTGTATTCAAAAATAATGTAAGAAACAAAGCTACAGCACATAGGACACTTCCTCTCAAGGACATATATTTTCAAGTAAACCAAAGAACCTCAGTTCACAGGCAACCCAACGTTTACTGCTGCTCTCTTTACAAAAGCCTCGACTAGGATACAATCTAAATTTCCTTGGACGGAAAACATGGATGGAGAATATGTGATTCTTATCTACAATGATATATTACTGAGCCAGGAAATCAATGAAATAACGTCACTTGCCGCCAAAGGAGTGTTCGTAGTTACAATCATTCTCAGTAAATTTAGTCACATAGAAAAAAGTGGTTTATCAAAGATATGAGGTACAGGTGGAATACAAAATTGCGTCCCATGAATGAAATGGCAGACGAGAGAAAGCATCACACATTTAGCAAACACACTTATGCCTGTAGGAGCGCGAAGGTCACTTGAGGTGAGGAAAAACCAGGTGTTTTCAATGAGCACAGATACAATTCCATATAGACCAAAGAGGGCATCAAGACAACTTACTCTAAACCTCAAAGGACTGAACTCAGCCCACTTTACACACCAGAAAAGATTATTTACAACTGGTTAGAATTTGAAAAACAATTTATCGATGTCTCTCTGGAAGAGAATCAAGTGGATGCACAGCAGCAAGCAACACAGCACTCAAAATCGGCTACACCCCGTGAGAAAAATGAACTGCAAATTAAAGGCAGTGAGTGAGAGATAAATTCTTCGAGACTTCGTTCAGGGGCTGTCATTGAAGTTGTTTTGAGCATATATTAACACACAGAAGGATCAGACCTAAGGGAGGACACTCGTGGGTCTGAGTGTCTTCGTGAGCATGAGTCAGCAAATGCAGCCCTTGTCGAATAACACTGCCTTTTCCTGATTCCATGGACCCGAAATTTCCAAATGCAGACGACCCTTCCTACAGTGAACACATGCATGGGACAGCCACAGGATGCTACCCCATTGGAACAGCAAAAAAACATGAAAAGCCACCTCATCTTCTCATATCCTGGTGCTCGGGTTCAAGCTTTCAGCCGCTTTTCTGAAAATATACCCAATTGGGGAATTCAGCACTTTCAAAACACTCTTACTTATAACTTGGAATTGGTTCCATGGATGAACTACAATGGGGAAGAATAAGAGACGATGGCTATATATTTGGACAGGCACATGGCGCTCTAATTTCCAATGCTGAACAAGAATTGACCCAAGTCTAAGCTTGCTCTTGGAAGGAGAATTGGGCTTGAAAATTTCCTGCTGCTTTGGGACCAGTTCCGAAAGTGGGAAGTTGAGCCGGGGATCTCAGGGAGCCTATAATTCATGGCCCTGCAGGATGGTCAAAGACACCTAATGTGGACAAATGACTTGGGTTGAGCCAGAGAAAAGAACTTGAGAGCAAGGCAGAATTGCAAAAATGGGATTTCAAGAGGGAGACGCGTCTCGCCTGGTAAGAACCTAGGATGTGGCAGTACTTCTTCAAACATGCCTTTGTCGAAAAAGGGTGTATGCCTTTATCCTGAATATCTTTAGGATAAAGGCATACACCGTTTTTGGGCAACCAGGCAGGGGCTCTGTGCAAATCAACACTACATAATGCTATCACTTCCCATCAAAACAAAGGGTCATGTACGAAAAGTGTAAAGACCAGAAATGCAGGGTAACGTGGAGGTAAATCGTACCCACATTTGTGGATTGTGGGATTACCAATTGCAATTGGCACCCTGGCGAATTCTATGGTGTATTCAAAGATAAAGTAAGAAACAATGCTACAGCACATAGGACACTTCCATTCAAGGACGTATATTTTCAGGAAAACCAAAGAACCTCAGGTCACAGGCAACCCAACGTTTACTGCTGCTCTCTTTACAAAAGCCTCGACTAGGATACAATCTAAATTTCCTTGGACGGAATACATGGATGGAGAATATGTGATTGTTATCTACAATGATATATTACAGAGCCAGGAAATCAATGAAATAACGTCACTTGGCGCCACCGGAGTGTTCTTAGTTACAATCATTCTCAGTGAATTTAGTCACATAGAAAAAAGTGGTTTATCAAAGATATGAGGTACAGGTGGAATATAAAATTGCATCCCTTGAACGAAATGGCAGATGACAGAGAGAATTACACATTTAGCAAACACACTTATGCCTGTAGGAGCGCAAAGGTCACATGAGGTGAGGAAAAACCAGGTGTTTTCAATGAGCACAGATACCATTCCATATAGACCAAGGAGGGAATCAAGACAACTTACTCTAAACCTCAAAGGACTGGACTCAGCCCACTTTACACACCAGAAAAGATTATTGACAACTGGTCAGAATTTGAAAAACAATTTATCTATGTCTCTCTGGAAGAGAATCTGGTGGATGCACAGCAGCAAGCAACACAGCACGGAAAATCGGCTACACCCGGTGAGAAAAATAAACTGCAAAATAAAGGCAGTGAGTGACAGATAAATTTTTCAAGACTTCGTTCAGGGGCTGTGATTGGAGTTGTTTTCAGCATATATTCACACACAGAAAGATGGGACCTAAGGGAGGACAATCGTGGGTCTGAGTGTCTTCGTGAGCATGAGTCAGCAAATGCAGCCCTTGTAGAATAACACTGCCTTGCCCTGATTCCATTGACCCGAAATCTCCAAATGTAGACGACCCTTCTACAGCAAACACATGCATGGGTCAGCCACAGGATGCTACCCCATTGGAACGGGAAAAAACATGAAAAGGCACCTCATCTTCTCATATCCTGGTACTCGGGTTCAAGCTTCCAGCCACTTTCCTGAAAATATCCCCACTTGGGGAAGTCAGCACTTTCAAAACCTTCTTTCTTACAGCTTGGAATTGGTTCCATGGATGAACTACAACGGGGAAGAATAAGACACGATGCCTATATATTTGGACAGGCATATGGTGCTCTAATTTCAACTGCTGAACAAGAATTGACCCAAGTCTAAGCTTGCTCTCAGAAGGAGAATAGGGCTTGAAAATTTCCCGCTGATTTGTGACCAGTTCCAAAAGTGGGAAGTTGAGCAGGGGATCTCAGCGAGCCTATAATTCATGGGCCTGCAGGATGGTCAAAGACACCTAATGTGGACAAATGACTTGGGTTGAGCCAGAGAAAAGAACTTGAGAGCAAGGCAGAATTGCAAAAATGGGATTTCAAGAGGGAGACGCGTCTCGCCTGGTAAGAACCTAGAATGTGGCAGTACTTCTTCAACCATGCCTTTGTCGAAAAACGGTGTATGCCTTTATCCTGAATATATTCCGAATAAAGGCATACACCGTTTTTGGGCAACCAGGCAGGGGCTCAGTGCAAATCAACACTACATAGTGCTATCACTTCCCATCTAAACAAAGGGTCATCTACGAAAAGTGTAAAGACTAGAAATTCAGGGTAGCATGGAGGTAAATCGTACCCACATTTTGTGGATTCCAGGATGAACAATGGCAATCGGCACCCTGGCAAAGTCTATGGTGTATTCAAAAATAATGTAAGAAACAAAGCTACAGCACATAGGACACTTCCACTCAAAGATGTATATTTTCAAGAAAACCAAAGAACCTCAGGTCACAGGCAACCCAACGTTTACTGCTTCTCTCTTTACAAAAGCCTCGACTAGGATACAATCTAAATTTCCTTGGACGGAAAACATGGATGGAGAATATGTGATTCTTATCTACAATGATATATTGCTGAGCCAGGAAATCAATGAATTAACGTCACTTGCCGCCAAAGGAGTGTTCGTAGTTACAATCATTCTCAGTAAATTTAGTCACATAGAAAAAAGTGGTTTATCAAAGATATGAGGTACAGGTGGAATACAAAATTGCGTCCCATGAATGAAATGGCAGACGAGAGAAAGCATCACACATTTAGCAAACACACTTATGCCTGTAGGAGCGCGAAGGTCACTTGAGGTGAGGAAAAACCAGGTGTTTTCAATGAGCACAGATACAATTCCATATAGACCAAAGAGGGCATCAAGACAACTTACTCTAAACCTCAAAGGACTGAACTCAGCCCACTTTACACACCAGAAAAGATTATTTACAACTGGTTAGAATTTGAAAAACAATTTATCGATGTCTCTCTGGAAGAGAATCAAGTGGATGCACAGCAGCAAGCAACACAGCACTCAAAATCGGCTACACCCCGTGAGAAAAATGAACTGCAAATTAAAGGCAGTGAGTGAGAGATAAATTCTTCGAGACTTCGTTCAGGGGCTGTCATTGAAGTTGTTTTGAGCATATATTAACACACAGAAGGATCAGACCTAAGGGAGGACACTCGTGGGTCTGAGTGTCTTCGTGAGCATGAGTCAGCAAATGCAGCCCTTGTCGAATAACACTGCCTTTTCCTGATTCCATGGACCCGAAATTTCCAAATGCAGACGACCCTTCCTACAGTGAACACATGCATGGGACAGCCACAGGATGCTACCCCATTGGAACAGCAAAAAAACATGAAAAGCCACCTCATCTTCTCATATCCTGGTGCTCGGGTTCAAGCTTTCAGCCGCTTTTCTGAAAATATACCCAATTGGGGAATTCAGCACTTTCAAAACACTCTTACTTATAACTTGGAATTGGTTCCATGGATGAACTACAATGGGGAAGAATAAGAGACGATGGCTATATATTTGGACAGGCACATGGCGCTCTAATTTCCAATGCTGAACAAGAATTGACCCAAGTCTAAGCTTGCTCTTGGAAGGAGAATTGGGCTTGAAAATTTCCTGCTGCTTTGGGACCAGTTCCGAAAGTGGGAAGTTGAGCCGGGGATCTCAGGGAGCCTATAATTCATGGCCCTGCAGGATGGTCAAAGACACCTAATGTGGACAAATGACTTGGGTTGAGCCAGAGAAAAGAACTTGAGAGCAAGGCAGAATTGCAAAAATGGGATTTCAAGAGGGAGACGCGTCTCGCCTGGTAAGAACCTAGGATGTGGCAGTACTTCTTCAAACATGCCTTTGTCGAAAAAGGGTGTATGCCTTTATCCTGAATATCTTTAGGATAAAGGCATACACCGTTTTTGGGCAACCAGGCAGGGGCTCTGTGCAAATCAACACTACATAATGCTATCACTTCCCATCAAAACAAAGGGTCATGTACGAAAAGTGTAAAGACCAGAAATGCAGGGTAACGTGGAGGTAAATCGTACCCACATTTGTGGATTGTGGGATTACCAATTGCAATTGGCACCCTGGCGAATTCTATGGTGTATTCAAAGATAAAGTAAGAAACAATGCTACAGCACATAGGACACTTCCATTCAAGGACGTATATTTTCAGGAAAACCAAAGAACCTCAGGTCACAGGCAACCCAACGTTTACTGCTGCTCTCTTTACAAAAGCCTCGACTAGGATACAATCTAAATTTCCTTGGACGGAATACATGGATGGAGAATATGTGATTGTTATCTACAATGATATATTACAGAGCCAGGAAATCAATGAAATAACGTCACTTGGCGCCACCGGAGTGTTCTTAGTTACAATCATTCTCAGTGAATTTAGTCACATAGAAAAAAGTGGTTTATCAAAGATATGAGGTACAGGTGGAATATAAAATTGCATCCCTTGAACGAAATGGCAGATGACAGAGAGAATTACACATTTAGCAAACACACTTATGCCTGTAGGAGCGCAAAGGTCACATGAGGTGAGGAAAAACCAGGTGTTTTCAATGAGCACAGATACCATTCCATATAGACCAAGGAGGGAATCAAGACAACTTACTCTAAACCTCAAAGGACTGGACTCAGCCCACTTTACACACCAGAAAAGATTATTGACAACTGGTCAGAATTTGAAAAACAATTTATCTATGTCTCTCTGGAAGAGAATCTGGTGGATGCACAGCAGCAAGCAACACAGCACGGAAAATCGGCTACACCCGGTGAGAAAAATAAACTGCAAAATAAAGGCAGTGAGTGACAGATAAATTTTTCAAGACTTCGTTCAGGGGCTGTGATTGGAGTTGTTTTCAGCATATATTCACACACAGAAAGATGGGACCTAAGGGAGGACAATCGTGGGTCTGAGTGTCTTCGTGAGCATGAGTCAGCAAATGCAGCCCTTGTAGAATAACACTGCCTTGCCCTGATTCCATTGACCCGAAATCTCCAAATGTAGACGACCCTTCTACAGCAAACACATGCATGGGTCAGCCACAGGATGCTACCCCATTGGAACGGGAAAAAACATGAAAAGGCACCTCATCTTCTCATATCCTGGTACTCGGGTTCAAGCTTCCAGCCACTTTCCTGAAAATATCCCCACTTGGGGAAGTCAGCACTTTCAAAACCTTCTTTCTTACAGCTTGGAATTGGTTCCATGGATGAACTACAACGGGGAAGAATAAGACACGATGCCTATATATTTGGACAGGCATATGGTGCTCTAATTTCAACTGCTGAACAAGAACTGACCCAAGTCTAAGCTTGCTCTCAGAAGGAGAATAGGGCTTGAAAATTTCCCGCTGATTTGTGACCAGTTCCAAAAGTGGGAAGTTGAGCAGGGGATCTCAGGGAGCCTATAATTCATGGCCCTGCAGGATGGTCAAAGGCACCTAATGTGGACAAATGACTTGGGTTGAGCCAGAGAAAAGAACTTGAGAGCAAGGCAGAATTGCAAAAATGGGATTTCAAGAGGGAGACGCGTCTCGCCTGGTAAGAACCTAGAATGTGGCAGTACTTCTTCAACCATGCCTTTGTCGAAAAACGGTGTATGCCTTTATCCTGAATATATTCCGAATAAAGGCATACACCGTTTTTGGGCAACCAGGCAGGGGCTCAGTGCAAATCAACACTACATAGTGCTATCACTTCCCATCTAAACAAAGGGTCATCTACGAAAAGTGTAAAGACTAGAAATTCAGGGTAGCATGGAGGTAAATCGTACCCACATTTTGTGGATTCCAGGATGAACAATGGCAATCGGCACCCTGGCAAAGTCTATGGTGTATTCAAAAATAATGTAAGAAACAAAGCTACAGCACATAGGACACTTCCACTCAAAGATGTATATTTTCAAGAAAACCAAAGAACCTCAGGTCACAGGCAACCCAACGTTTACTGCTTCTCTCTTTACAAAAGCCTCGACTAGGATACAATCTAAATTTCCTTGGACGGAAAACATGGATGGAGAATATGTGATTCTTATCTACAATGATATATTACTGAGCCAGGAAATCAATGAATTAACGTCACTTGCCGCCAAAGGAGTGTTCGTAGTTACAATCATTCTCAGTAAATTTAGTCACATAGAAAAAAGTGGTTTATCAAAGATATGAGGTACAGGTGGAATACAAAATTGCGTGCCATGAATGAAATGGCAGACGAGAGAAAGCATCACACATTTAGCAAACACACTTATGCCTGTAGGAGCGGGAAGGTCACTTGAGGTGAGGAAAAACCAGGTGTTTTCAATGAGCACAGATACCATTCCACATAGACCAAAGAGGGCATCAAGACAACTTACTCTAAACCTCAAAGGACTGAACTCAGCCCACTTTACACACCAGAAAAGATTATTTACAACTGGTTAGAATTTGAAAAACAATTTATCGATGTCTCTCTGGAAGAGAATCAAGTGGATGCACAGCAGCAAGCAACACAGCACTCAAAATCGGCTACACCCCGTGAGAAAAATAAACTGCAAAATAAAGGCAGTGAGTGAGAGATAAATTCTTCGAGACTTCGTTCAGGGGCTGTCATTGAAGTCGTTTTGAGCATATATTAACACACAGAATGATCGGACCTAAGGAAGGACACTCGTGGGTCTGAGTGTCTTCGTGAGCATGAGTCAGCAAATGCAGCCCTTGTCGAATAACATTGCCTTTTCCTGATTCCATGGACCCGAAATCTCCAAATGCAGACGACCCTTCTACAGCGAACACATGCATGGGTCATCCACAGGATGCTACCCCATTGGAAAGGGAAAAAACATGAAAAGGCACCTCATCTTCTCATATCCTGGTGCTCGGGTTCAAGCTTCCAGCCACTTTCCTGAAAATATCTCCACTTGGGGAAGTCAGCACTTTCAAAACCTTCTTTCTTATAGCTTGGAATTGGTTCCATGGATGAAGTAAAACGGGGAAGAATAAGACACGATGCCTATATATTTGGACAGGCATATGGTGCTCTAATTTCAACTGCTGAACAAGAATTGACCCAAGTCTAAGCTTGCTCTCAGAAGGAGAATAGGGCTTGAAAATTTCCGGCTGCTTTGTGACCAGTTCCAAAAGTGGGAAGTTGAGCAGGGGATCTCAGCGAGCATATAATTCATGGGCCTGCAGGATGGGCCAAGACACCTAATGTGGACAAATGACTTGGGTGGAGCCAGAGAAAAGAACTTGAGAGCAAGGCAGAATTGCAAAAATGGGATTTCAAGAGGGAGACGCGTCTCGCCTGGTAAGAAACTAGAATGTGGCAATACTTCTTCAACCATGCCTTTGTCGAAAAATGGTGTATGCCTTTATCCTGAATATTTTCCGAATAAAGGCATACACCGTTTTGGGGCAACCAGGCAGGGGCTCGGTGCAAATCACCACTACATAGTGCTATCACTTCCCATCTAAACAAAGGGTCATCTACGAAAATTGTAAAGACTAGAAATTCAGGGTAGCATGGAGGTAAATCGTACCCACATTTTGTGGATTCCAGGATGAAAAATGGCAATCGGCACCCTGGCGATGTCTATGGTGTATTCAAAAATAATGTAAGAAACAAAGCTACAGCACATAGGACACTTCCACTCAAGGACGTATATTTTCAAGAAAACCAAAGAACCTCAGGTCACAGGAAACCCAACGTTTACTGCTGCTCTCTTTACAAAAGCCTCGACAAGGATACAATCTAAATTTCCTTGGACGGAAAACATGGATGGAGAATATGTGATTCTTATCTACAATGATATATTAGTGAGCCAGGAAATCAATGAAATAACGTCACTTGCCGCCAAAGGAGTGTTCGTAGTTACAATCATTCTCAGTAAATTTAGTCACATAGAAAAAAGTGGTTTATCAAAGATATGAGGTACAGGTGGAATATAAAATTGCGTCCCTTGAACGAAATGGCAGACGACAGAGAGAATTACACATTTAGCAAACACACTTATGCCTGTAGGAGCGCAAAGGTCACATGAGGTGAGGAAAAACCAGGTGTTTTCAATGAGCACAGATACCATTCCATATAGACCAAAGAGGGCATCAAGACAACTTACTCTAAACCTCAAAGGACTGAACTCAGCCCACTTTACACACCAGAAAAGATTATTTACAACTGGTTAGAATTTGAAAAACAATTTATCGATGTCTCTCTGGAAGAGAATCTAGTGGATGCACAGCAGCAAGCAACACAGCACTCAAAATCGGCTACACCCCGTGAGAAAAATGAACTGCAAATTAAAGGCAGTGAGTGAGAGATAAATTCTTCGAGACTTCGTTCAGGGGCTGTCATTGAAGTTGCTTTGAGCATATATTAACACACAGAAGGATCGGACCTAAGGGAGGACACTCGTGGGTCTGAGTGTCTTCGTGAGCATGAGTCAGCAAATGCAGCCCTTGTTGAATAACACTGCATTTTCCTGATTCCATGGACCCGAAATCTCCAAATGCAGACGACCCTTCCTACAGCGAACACATGCATGGGACAGCCACAGGATGCTACCCCATTGGAACGGGAAAAAATATGAAAAGGCACCTCATCTTCTCATATCCTGGTGCTCGGGTTCAAGCTTCCAGCCACTTTCCTGAAAATATCCCCACTTGGGGAAGTCAGCACTTTCAAAACCTTCTTTCTTACAGCTTGGAATTGGTTCCATGGATGAACTACAACGGGGAAGAATAAGACACGATGCCTATATATTTGGACAGGCATATGGTGCTCTAATTTCAACTGCTGAACAAGAATTGACCCAAGTCTAAGCTTGCTCTCAGAAGGAGAATAGGGCTTGAAAATTTCCTGCTGCTTTGGGACCAGTTCCAAAAGTGGGAAGTTGAGCAGGGGATCTCCGGGAGCCTATAATTCATGGCCCTGCAGGATGGTAAAAGGAACGTAATGTGGATAAATGACTTGGGTTGAACCAGAGAAAAGAACTTGAGAGCAAGGCAGAATTGCAAAAATGGGATTTCAAGAGGGAGACGCGTCTCGCCTGGTAAGAACCTAGAATGTGGCAGTACTTCTTCAACCATGCCTTTGTCGAAAAACGGTGTATGCCTTTATCCTGAATATATTCCGAATAAAGGCATACACCGTTTTTGGGCAACCAGGCAGGGGCTCGGTGCAAATCAACACTACATAGTGCTATCACTTCCCATCTAAACAAAGGGTCATCTACGAAAAGTGTAAAGACTAGAAATTCAGGGTAGCATGGAGGTAAATCGTACCCACATTTTGTGGATTCCAGGATGAACAATGGCAATCGGCACCCTGGCGAAGTCTATGGTGTATTCAAAAATAATGTAAGAAACAAAGCTACAGCACATAGGACACTTCCACTCAAGGACGTATATTTTCAAGAAAACCTAAGAACCTCAGGTCACAGGCAACCCAACGTTTACTGCTGCTCTCTTTACAAAAGCCTCGACTAGGATACAATCTAAATTTCCTTGGACGGAAAACATGGATGGAGAATATGTGATTCTTATCTACAATGATATATTACTGAGCCAGGAAATCAATGAAATAACGTCACTTGCCGCCAAAGGAGTGTTCGTAGTTACAATCATTCTCAGTAAATTTAGTCACATAGAAAAAAGTGGTTTATCAAAGATATGAGGTACAGGTGGAATACAAAATTGCGTCCCATGAATGAAATGGCAGACGAGAGAAAGCATCACACATTTAGCAAACACACTTATGCCTGTAGGAGCGCGAAGGTCACTTGAGGTGAGGAAAAACCAGGTGTTTTCAATGAGCACAGATACCATTCCATATAGACCAAAGAGGGAATCAAGACAACTTACTCTAAACCTCAAAGGACTGAACTCAGCCCACTTTACACACCAGAAAAGATTATTTACAACTGGTTAGAATTTGAAAAACAATTTATCGATGTCTCTCTGGAAGAGAATCAAGTGGATGCACAGCAGCAAGCAACACAGCACTCAAAATCGGCTACACCCCGTGAGAAAAATGAACTGCAAATTAAAGGCAGTGAGTGAGAGATAAATTCTTCGAGACTTCGTTCAGGGGCTGTCATTGAAGTTGTTTTGAGCATATATTAACACACAGAAGGATCGGACCTAAGGGAGGACACTCGTGGGTCTGAATGTCTTCGTGAGCATGAGTCAGCAAATGCAGCCCTTGTCGAATAACACTGCCTTTTCCTGATTCCATGGACCCGAAATCTCCAAATGCAGACGACCCTTCTACAGCGAACACATGCATGGGACAGCCACAGGATGCTACCCCATTGGAACGGCAATAAAACATGAAAAGCCACCTCATCTTCTCATATCCTGGTGCTCGGGTTCAAGCTTTCAGCCGCTTTTCTGGAAATATACCCAATTGGGGAAGTCAGCACTTTCAAAACACTCTTACTTATAAATTGGAATTGGTTCCATGGATGAACTACAATGGGGAAGAATAAGAGACGATGGCTATATATTTGGACAGGCACATGGCGCTCTAATTTCCAATGCTGAACAAGAATTGACCCAAGTCTAAGCTTGCTCTCGGAAGGAGAATTGGGCTTGAAAATGTCCTGCTGCTTTGGGACCAGTTCCGAAAGTGGGAAGTTGAGCAGGGGATCTCAGGGAGCCTATAATTCATGGCCCTGCAGGATGGTAAAAGGCACGTAATGTGGAAAAATGACTTGGGTTGAACCAGAGAAAAGAACTTGAGAGCAAGGCAGAATTGCAAAAATGGGATTTCAAGAGGGAGAAGCGTCTCGCCTGGTAAGAACCTAGGATGTGGCAGTACTTCTTCCAACATGCCTTTGACGAAAAAGGGTGTATGCCTTTATCCTGAATATCTTTAGGATAAAGGCATACACCGTTTTTGGGCAACCACGCAGGGGCTCTGTGCAAATCAACACTACATAATGCTATCACTTCCCATCAAAACAAAGGGTCATGTACGAAAAGTGTAAAGACCAGAAATGCAGGGTAACGTGGAGGTAAATCGTACCCACATTTTGTGGATTGTGGGATGACCAATTGCAATCGGCACCCTGGCGAATTCTATGGTGTATTCGAAGATAAAGTAAGAAACAATGCTACAGCACATAGGACACTTCCATTCAAGGACGTATATTTTCAGGAAAACCAAAGAACCTCAGGTCACAGGCAACCCAACGTTTACTGCTGCTCTCTTTACAAAAGCCTCGACTAGGATACAATCTAAATTTCCTTGGACGGAAAACATGGATGGAGAATATGTGATTCTTATCTACAAAGATATATTACCGAGCCAGGAAATCAATGAAATAACGTCACTTGGCGCCACCGGTGTGTTCTTAGTTACAATCATTCTCAGTGAATTTAGTCACATAGAAAAAAGTGGTTTATCAAAGATATGAGGTACAGGTGGAATATAAAATTGCGTCCCTTGAACGAAATGGCAGACGACAGAGAGAATTACACATTTAGCAAACACACTTATGCCTGTAGGAGCGCAAAGGTCACATGAGGTGAGGAAAAACCAGGTGTTTTCAATGAGCACAGATACCATTCCATATAGACCAAGGAGGGAATCAAGACAACTTACTCTAAACCTCAAAGGACTGAACTCAGCCCACTTTACACACCAGAAAAGATTATTGACAACTGGTCAGAATTTGAAAAACAATTTATCTATGTCTCTCTGGAAGAGAATCTAGTGGATGCACAGCAGCAAGCAACACAGCACGGAAAATCGGCTACACCCGGTGAGAAAAATAAACTGCAAAATAAAGGCAGTGAGTGACAGATAAATTTTTCGAGACTTCGTTCAGGGGCTGTGATTGGAGTTGTTTTCAGCACATATTCACACACAGAAAGATGGGACCTAAGGGAGGACAATCGTGGGTCTGAGTGTCTTCGTGAGCATGAGTCAGCAAATGCAGCCCTTGTAGAATAACACTGCCTTGCCCTGATTCCATTGACCCGAAATCTCCAAATGTAGACGACCCTTCTACAGCAAACACATGCATGGGTCAGCCACAGGATGCTACCCCATTGGAACGGGAAAAAATATGAAAAGGCACCTCATCTTCTCATATCCTGGTGCTCGGGTTCAAGCTTCCAGCCACTTTCCTGAAAATATCCCCACTTGGGGAAGTCAGCACTTTCAAAACCTTCTTTCTTACAGCTTGGAATTGGTTCCATGGATGAACTACAACGGGGAAGAATAAGACACGATGCCTATATATTTGGACAGGCATATGGTGCTCTAATTTCAACTGCTGAACAAGAATTGACCCAAGTCTAAGCTTGCTCTCAGAAGGAGAATAGGGCTTGAAAATTTCCCGCTGATTTGTGACCAGTTCCAAAAGTGGGAAGTTGAGCAGGGGATCTCAGCGAGCCTATAATTCATGGGCCTGCAGGATGGTCAAAGACACCTAATGTGGACAAATGACTTGGGTTGAGCCAGAGAAAAGAACTTGAGAGCAAGGCAGAATTGCAAAAATGGGATTTCAAGAGGGAGACGCGTCTCGCCTGGTAAGAACCTAGAATGTGGCAGTACTTCTTCAACCATGCCTTTGTCGAAAAACGGTGTATGCCTTTATCCTGAATATATTCCGAATAAAGGCATACACCGTTTTTGGGCAACCAGGCAGGGGCTCGGTACAAATCAACACTACATAGTGCTATCACTTCCCATCTAAACAAAGGGTCATCTACGAAAAGTGTAAAGACTAGAAATTCAGGGTAGCATGGAGGTAAATCGTACCCACATTTTGTGGATTCCAGGATGAACAATGGCAATCGGCACCCTGGCGAAGTCTATGGTGTATTCAAAAATAATGTAAGAAACAAAGCTACAGCACATAGGACACTTCCACTCAAGGACATATATTTTCAAGAAAACCAAAGAACCTCAGTTCACAGGCAACCCAACGTTTACTGCTGCTCTCTTTACAAAAGCCTCGACTAGGATACAATCTAAATTTCCTTGGACGGAAAACATGGATGGAGAATATGTGATTCTTATATACAATGATATATTACTGAGCCAGGAAATCAATGAAATAACGTCACTTTGCGCCACCGGAGTGTTCTTAGTTACAATCATTCTCAGTGAATTTAGTCACATAGAAAAAAGTGGTTTATCAAAGATATGAGGTACAGGTGGAATATAAAATTGCGTCCCTTGAACGAAATGGCAGACGACAGAGAGAATTACACATTTAGCAAACACACTTATGCCTGTAGGAGCGCAAAGGTCACATGAGGTGAGGAAAAACCAGGTGTTTTCAATGAGCACAGATACCATTCCATATAGACCAAAGAGGGAATCAAGACAACTTACTCTAAACCTCAAAGGACTGAACTCAGCCCACTTTACACACCAGAAAAGATTATTTACAACTGGTTAGAATTTGAAAAACAATTTATCGATGTCTCTCTGGAAGAGAATCAAGTGGATGCACAGCAGCAAGCAACACAGCACTCAAAATCGGCTACACCCCGTGAGAAAAATGAACTGCAAATTAAAGGCAGTGAGTGAGAGATAAATTCTTCGAGACTTCGTTCAGGGTCTGTCATTGAAGTTGTTTTGAGCATATATTAACACACAGAAGGATCGGACCTAAGGGAGGACACTCGTGGGTCTGAGTGTCTTCGTGAGCATGAGTCAGCAAATGCAGCCCTTGTCGAATAACACTGCCTTTTCCTGATTCCATGGACCCGAAATCTCCAAATGCAGACGACCCTTCCTACAGCGAACACATGCATGGGACAGCCACAGGATGCTACCCCATTGGAACGGCAAAAAAACATGAAAAGCCACCTCATCTTCTCATATCCTGGTGCTCGGGTTCAAGCTTTCAGCCGCTTTTCTGAAAATATACCCAATTGGGGAAGTCAGCACTTTCAAAACACTCTTACTTATAACTTGGAATTGGTTCCATGGATGAACTACAATGGGGAGGAATAAGAGACGATGGCTATATATTTGGACAGGCACATGGCGCTCTAATTTCCAATGCTGAACAAGAATTGACCCAAGTCTAAGCTTGCTCTCGGAAAGAGAATTGGGCTTGAAAATTTCCTGCTGCTTTGGGACCAGTTCCGAAAGTGGGAAGTTGAGCAGGGGATCTCAGGGAGCCTATAATTCATGGCCCTGCAGGATGGTCAAAGACACCTAATGTGGACAAATGACTTGGGTTGAGCCAGAGAAAAGAACTTGAGAGCAAGGCAGAATTGCAAAAATGGGATTTCAAGAGGGAGACGCGTCTCGCCTGGTAAGAACCTAGGATGTGGCAGTACTTCTTCAAACATGCCTTTGTCGAAAAAGGGTGTATGCCTTTATCCTGAATATCTTTAGGATAAAGGCATACACCGTTTTTGGGCAACCAGGCAGGGGCTCTGTGCAAATCAACACTACATAATGCTATCACTTCCCATCAAAACAAAGGGTCATGTACGAAAAGTGTAAAGACCAGAAATGCAGGGTAACGTGGAGGTAAATCGTACCCACATTTTGTGGATTGTGGGATTACCAATTGCAATAGGCACCCTGGCGAATTCTATGGTGTATTCAAAGATAAAGTAAGAAACAATGCTACAGCACATAGGACACTTCCATTCAAGGACGTATATTTTCAGGAAAACCAAAGAACCTCAGGTCACAGGCAACCCAACGTTTACTGCTGCTCTCTTTACAAAACCCTCGACTAGGATACAATCTAAATTTCCTTGGACGGAATACATGGATGGAGAATATGTGATTCTTATCTACAATGATATATTACAGAGCCAGGAAATCAATGAAATAACGTCACTTGGCGCCACCGGAGTGTTCTTAGTTACAATCATTCTCAGTGAATTTAGTCACATAGAAAAAAGTGGTTTATCAAAGATATGAGGTACAGGTGGAATATAAAATTGCATCCCTTGAACGAAATGGCAGACGACAGAGAGAATTACACATTTAGCAAACACACTTATGCCTGTAGGAGCGCAAAGGTCACATGAGGTGAGGAAAAACCAGGTGTTTTCAATGAGCACAGATACCATTCCATATAGACCAAGGAGGGAATCAAGACAACTTACTCTAAACCTCAAAGGACTGGACTCAGCCCACTTTACACACCAGAAAAGATTATTGACAACTGGTCAGAATTTGAAAAACAATTTATCTATGTCTCTCTGGAAGAGAATCTGGTGGATGCACAGCAGCAAGCAACACAGCACGGAAAATCGGCTACACCCGGTGAGAAAAATAAACTGCAAAATAAAGGCAGTGAGTGACAGATAAATTTTTCAAGACTTCGTTCAGGGGCTGTGATTGAAGTTGTTTTCAGCATATATTCACACACAGAAAGATGGGACCTAAGGGAGGACAATCGTGGGTCTGAGTGTCTTCGTGAGCATGAGTCAGCAAATGCAGCCCTTGTAGAATAACACTGCCTTGCCCTGATTCCATTGACCCGAAATCTCCAAATGTAGACGACCCTTCTACAGCAAACACATGCATGGGTCAGCCACAGGATGCTACCCCATTGGAACGGGAAAAAACATGAAAAGGCACCTCATCTTCTCATATCCTGGTACTCGGGTTCAAGCTTCCAGCCACTTTCCTGAAAATATCCCCACTTGGGGAAGTCAGCACTTTCAAAACCTTCTTTCTTACAGCTTGGAATTGGTTCCATGGATGAACTACAACGGGGAAGAATAAGACACGATGCCTATATATTTGGACAGGCATATGGTGCTCTAATTTCAACTGCTGAACAAGAACTGACCCAAGTCTAAGCTTGCTCTCAGAAGGAGAATAGGGCTTGAAAATTTCCCGCTGATTTGTGACCAGTTCCAAAAGTGGGAAGTTGAGCAGGGGATCTCAGGGAGCCTATAATTCATGGCCCTGCAGGATGGTCAAAGGCACCTAATGTGGACAAATGACTTGGGTTGAGCCAGAGAAAAGAACTTGAGAGCAAGGCAGAATTGCAAAAATGGGATTTCAAGAGGGAGACGCGTCTCGCCTGGTAAGAACCTAGAATGTGGCAGTACTTCTTCAACCATGCCTTTGTCGAAAAACGGTGTATGCCTTTATCCTGAATATATTCCGAATAAAGGCATACACCGTTTTTGGGCAACCAGGCAGGGGCTCAGTGCAAATCAACACTACATAGTGCTATCACTTCCCATCTAAACAAAGGGTCATCTACGAAAAGTGTAAAGACTAGAAATTCAGGGTAGCATGGAGGTAAATCGTACCCACATTTTGTGGATTCCAGGAGGAACAATGGCAATCGGCACCCTGGCGAAGTCTATGGTGTATTCAAAAATAATGTAAGAAACAAAGCTACAGCACATAGGACACTTCCACTCAAGGATGTATATTTTCAAGAAAACCACAGAACCTCAGGTCACAGGCAACCCAACGTTTACTGCTGCTCTCTTTACAAAAGCCTCGACTAGGATAAAATCTAAATTTCCTTGGACGGAAAACATGGATGGAGAATATGTGATTCTTATCTACAATGATATATTACTGAGCCAGGAAATCAATGAAGTAACGTCACTTGCCGCCAAAGGAGTGTTCGTAGTTACAATCATTCTCAGTAAATTTAGTCACATAGAAAAAAGTGGTTTATCAAAGATATGAGGTACAGGTGGAATACAAAATTGCGTCCCATGAATGAAATGGCAGAGGAGAGAAAGCATCACACATTTAGCAAACACACTTATGCCTGTAGGAGCGGGAAGGTCACTTGAGGTGAGGAAAAACCAGGTGTTTTCAATGAGCACAGATACCATTCCATATAGACCAAAGAGGGCATCAAGACAACTTACTCTAAACCTCAAAGGACTGAACTCAGCCCACTTTACACACCAGAAAAGATTATTTACAACTGGTTAGAATTTGAAAAACAATTTATCGATGTCTCTCTGGAAGAGAATCAAGTGGATGCACAGCAGCAAGCAACACAGCACTCAAAATCGGCTACACCCCGTGAGAAAAATAAACTGCAAAATAAAGGCAGTGAGTGAGAGATAAATTCTTCGAGACTTCGTTCAGGGGCTGTCATTGAAGTTGTTTTGAGCATATATTAACACACAGAATGATCGGACCTAAGGAAGGACACTCGTGGGTCTGAGTGTCTTCGTGAGCATGAGTCAGCAAATGCAGCCCTTGTCGAATAACATTGCCTTTTCCTGATTCCATGAACCCGAAATCTCCAAATGCAGACGACACTTCTACAGCGAACACATGCATGGGTCATCCACAGGATGCTACCCCATTGGAAAGGGAAAAAACATGAAAAGGCACCTCATCTTCTCATATCCTGGTGCTCGGGTTCAAGCTTCCAGCCACTTTCCTGAAAATATCCCCACTTGGGGAAGTCAGCACTTTCAAAACCTTCTTTCTTATAGCTTGGAATTGGTTCCATGGATGAAGTAAAACGGGGAAGAATAAGACACGATGCCTATATATTTGGACAGGCATATGGTGCTCTAATTTCAACTGCTGAACAAGAATTGACCCAAGTCTAAGCTTGCTCTCAGAAGGAGAATAGGGCTTGAAAATTTCCGGCTGCTTTGTGACCAGTTCCAAAAGTGGGAAGTTGAGCAGGGGATCTCAGCGAGCATATAATTCATGGGCCTGCAGGATGGGCCAAGACACCTAATGTGGACAAATGACTTGGGTTGAGCCAGAGAAAAGAACTTGAGAGCAAGGCAGAATTGCAAAAATGGGATTTCAAGAGGGAGACGCGTCTCGCCTGGTAAGAAACTAGAATGTGGCAATACTTCTTCAACCATGCCTTTGTCGAAAAATGGTGTATGCCTTTATCCTGAATATTTTTCGAATAAAGGCATACACCGTTTTTGGGCAACCAGGTAGGGGCTCGGTGCAAATCAACACTACATAGTGCTATCACTTCCCATCTAAACAAAGGGTCATCTACGAAAATTGTAAAGACTAGAAATTCAGGGTAGCATGGAGGTAAATCGTACCCACATTTTGTGGATTCCAGGATGAAAAATGGCAATCGGCACCCTGGCGATGTCTATGGTGTATTCAAAAATAATGTAAGAAACAAAGCTACAGCACATAGGACACTTCCACTCAAGGACGTATATTTTCAAGAAAACCAAAGAACCTCAGGTCACAGGCAACCCAACGTTTACTGCTGCTCTCTTTACAAAAGCCTCGACAAGGATACAATCTAAATTTCCTTGGACGGAAAACATGGATGGAGAATATGTGATTCTTATCTACAATGATATATTAGTGAGCCAGGAAATCAATGAAATAACGTCACTTGCCGCCAAAGGAGTGTTCGTAGTTACAATCATTCTCAGTAAATTTAGTCACATAGAAAAAAGTGGTTTATCAAAGATATGAGGTACAGGAGGAATACAAAATAGCGTCCCATGAATGAAATGGCAGGCGAGAGAAAGCATCACACATTTAGCAAACACACTTATGCCTGTAGGAGCGCAAAGGTCACATGAGGTGAGGAAAAACCAGGTGTTTTCAATGAGCACAGATACCATTCCATATAGACCAAAGAGGGCATCAAGACAACTTACTCTAAACCTCAAAGGACTGAACTCAGCCCACTTTACACACCAGAAAAGATTATTGACAACTGGTCAGAATTTGAAAAACAATTTATCTATGTCTCTCTGGAAGAGAATCTAGTGGATGCACAGCAGCAAGCAACACAGCACGGAAAATCGGCTACACCCGGTGAGAAAAATAAACTGCAAAATAAAGGCAGTGAGTGAGAGATAAATTCTTCGAGACTTCGTTCAGGGGCTGTGATTGGAATTGTTTTCAGCATATATTCACACACAGAAAGATGGGACCTAAGGGAAGACAATCGTGGGTCTGAGTGTCTTCGTGAGCATGAGTCAGCAAATGCAGCCCTTGTAGAATAACACTGCCTTGCCCTGATTCCTTTGACCCGAAATCTCCAAATGTAGACGACCCTTCTACAGCGAACACATGCATGGGTCAGCCACAGAATGCTACCCCATTGGAACGGGAAAAAACATGAAAAGGCACCTCATCTTCTCATATCCTGGTGCTCGGGTTCAAGCTTTCAGCCGCTTTTCTGAAAATATACCCAATTGGGGAAGTCAGCACTTTCAAAACACTCTTACTTATAACTTGGAATTGGTTCCATGGATGAACTACAATGGGGAAGAATAAGAGACGACGGCTATATATTTGGACAGGCACATGGCGCTCTAATTTCCAATGCTGAACAAGAATTGACCCAAGTCTAAGCTTGCTCTCGGAAGGAGAATTGGGCTTGAAAATGTCCTGCTGCTTTGGGACCAGTTCCGAAAGTGGGAAGTTGAGCCGGGGATCTCAGGGAGCCTATAATTCATGGCCCTGCAGGATGGTAAAAGGCACGTAATGTGGAAAAATGACTTGGGTTGAACCAGAGAAAAGAACTTGAGAGCAAGGCAGAATTGCAAAAATGGGATTTCAAGAGGGAGAGGCGTCTCGCCTGGTAAGAACCTAGGATGTGGCAGTACTTCTTCAAACATGCCTTTGTCGAAAAAGGGTGTATTCCTTTATCCTGAATATCGTTAGGATAAAGGCATACACCGTTTTTGGGCAACCAGGCAGGGACTCTGTGCAAATCAACACTACATAATGCTATCACTTCCCATCAAAACAAAGGGTCATGTACGAAAAGTGTAAAGACCAGAAATGCAGGGTAACGTGGAGGTAAATCGTACCCACATTTTGTGGATTGTGGGATGACCAATTGCAATCGGCACCCTGGCGAATTCTATGGTGTATTCGAAGATAAAGTAAGAAACAATGCTACAGCACATAGGACACTTCCACTCAAGGACGTATATTTTCAAGAAAACCAAAGAACCTCAGGTCACAGGCAACCCAACGTTTACTGCTGCTCTCTTTACAAAAGCCTCGACTAGGATACAATCTAAATTTCCTTGGATGGAAAACATGGATGGAGAATATGTGATTCTTATCTACAATGATATATTACTGAGCCAGGAAATCAATGAAATAACGTCACTTGGCGCCACCGGAGTGTTCTTAGTTACAATCATTCTCAGTAAATTTAGTCACATAGAAAAAAGTGGTTTATCAAAGATATGAGGTACAGGTGGAATATAAAATTGCGTCCCTTGAACGAAATGGCAGACGACAGAGAGAATTACACACTTAGCAAACACACTTATGCCTGTAGGAGCGCAAAGGTCACATGAGGTGAGGAAAAACCAGGTGTTTTCAATGAGCACAGATACCATTCCATATAGACCAAGGAGAGAATCAAGACAACTTACTCTAAACCTCAAAGGACTGAACTCAGCCCACTTTACACACCAGAAAAGATTATTGACAACTGGTCAGAATTTGAAAAACAATTTATCTATGTCTCTCTGGAAGAGAATCTAGTGGATGCACAGCAGCAAGCAACACAGCACGGAAAATCGGCTACACCCGGTGAGAAAAATAAACTGCAAAATAAAGGCAGTGAGTGACAGATAAATTTTTCGAGACTTCGTTCAGGGGCTGTGATTGGAGTTGTTTTCAGCATATATTCACACACAGAAAGATGGGACCTAAGGGAGGACAATCGTGGGTCTGAGTGTCTTCGTGAGCATGAGTCAGCAAATGCAGCCCTTGTAGAATAACACTGCCTTGCCCTGATTCCATTGACCCGAAATCTCCAAATGTAGACGACGCTTCTACAGCAAACACATGCATGGGTCAGCCACAGGATGCTACCCCATTGGAACGGGAAGAAACATGAAAAGGCACCTCATCTTCTCATATCCTGGTGCTCGGGTTCTAGCTTCCAGCCACTTTCTTGAAAATATCCCCACTTGAGGAAGTCAGCACTTTCAAAACCTTCTTTCTTATAGCTTGGAATTGGTTCCATGGATGAACTACAACGGGGAAGAATAAGACACGATGCCTATATATTTGGACAGGCATATGGTGCTCTAATTTCAACTGCTGAACAAGAATTGACCCAAGTCTAAGCTTGCTCTCAGAAGGAGAATAGGGCTTGAAAATTTCCCGCTGCTTTGTGACCAGTTCCAAAAGTGGGAAGTTGAGCAGGGGATCTCAGCGATCCTATAATTCATGGGCCTGCAGGATGGTCAAAGACACCTAATGTGGACAAATGACTTGGGTTGAGCCAGAGAAAAGAACTTGAGAGCAAGGCAGAATTGCAAAAATTGGATTTCAAGAGGGAGACGCGTCTCGCCTGGTAAGAACCTAGAATGTGGCAGTACTTCTTCAACCATGCCTTTGTCGAAAAACGGTGTATGCCTTTATCCTGAATATATTCCGAATAAAGGCATACACCGTTTTTGGGCAACCAGGCAGGGGCTCAGTGCAAATCAACACTACATAGTGCTATCACTTCCCATGTAAAGAAAGGGTCACCTACGAAAAGTGTAAAGACTAGAAATTCAGGGTAGCATGGAGGTAAATCGTACCCACATTTTGTGGATTGTGGGATGACCAATTGCAATCGGCACCCTGGCGAATTCTATGGTGTATTCGAAGATAAAGTAAGAAACAATGCTGCAGCACATAGGACACTTCCATTCAAGGACGTATATTTTCAGGAAAACCAAAGAACCTCAGGTCACAGGCAACCCAACGTTTACTGCTGCTCTCTTTACAAAAGCCTCGACTAGGATACAATCTAAATTTCCTTGGACGGAAAACATGGATGGAGAATATGTGATTCTTATCTACAATGATATATTACTGAGCCAGGAAATCAATGAAATAACGTCACTTGGCGCCAAAGGAGTGTTCGTAGTTACAATCATTCTCAGTAAATTTAGTCACATAGAAAAAAGTGGTTTATCAAAGATATGAGGTACAGGTGGAATACAAAATTGCGTCCCATGAATGAAATGGCAGACGAGAGAAAAGCATCACATATTTAGCAAACACACTTATGCCTGTAGGAGCGCGAAGGTCACTTGAGGTGAGGAAAAACCAGGTGTTTTCAATGAGCACAGATACCATTCCATATAGACCAAAGAGGGAATCAAGACAACTTACTCTAAACCTCAAAGGACTGAACTCAGCCCACGTTACACACCAGAATAGATTATTTACAACTGGTTAGAATTTGAAAAACAATTTATTGATGTCTCTCTGGAAGAGAATCAAGTGGATGCACAGCAGCAAGCAACACAGCACTCAAAATCGGATACATCCCGTGAGAAAAATAAACTGCAAAATAAAGGCAGTGAGTGAGAGATAAATTCTTCGAGACTTCGTTCAGGGGCTGTCATTGAAGTTGTTTTGAGCATATATTAACACACAGAAGGATCGGACCTAAGGGAGGACACTCGTGGGTCTGAGTGTCTTCGTGAGCATGAGTCAGCAAATGCAGCCCTTGTCGAATAACACTGCCTTTTCTTGTTTCCATGGACCCGAAATCTCCAAATGCAGACGACCCTTCCTACAGCGAACACATGCATGGGACAGCCACAGGATGCTACCCCATTGGAACGGCAAAAAAACATGAAAAGCCACCTCATCTTCTCATATCCTGGTGCTCGGGTTCAAGCTTTCAGCCGCTTTTCTGAAAATATACCCAATTGGGGAAGTCAGCACTTTCAAAACACTCTTACTTATAACTTGGAATTGGTTCCATGGATGAACTACAATGGGGAAGAATAAGAGACGATGGCTATATATTTGGACAGGCACATGGCGCTCTAATTTCCAATGCTGAACAAGAATTGACCCAAGTCTAAGGTTGCACTCGGAAGGAGAATTGGGCTTGAAAATGTCCTGCTGCTTTGGGACCAGTTCTGAAAGTGGGAAGTTGAGCCGGGGATCTCAGGGAGCCTATAATTCATGGCCCTGCAGGATGGTAAAAGGCACGTAATGTGGAAAAATGACTTGGGTTGAACCAGAGAAAAGAACTTCAGAGCAAGGCAGAATTGCAAAAATGGGATTTCAAGAGGGAGAAGCGTCTCGCCTGGTAAGAACCTAGGATGTGGCAGTACTTCTTCAAACATGCCTTTGTCGAAAAAGGGTGTATGCCTTTATCCGGAATATATTCCGAATAAAGGCATACACCGTTTTTGGGCAACCAGGCAGGGGCTCGGTGCAAATCAACACTACATAGTGCTATCACTTCCCATCTAAACAAAGGGTCATCTACGAAAAGTGTAAAGACTAGAAATTCAGGGTAGCATGGAGGTAAATCGTACCCACATTTTGTGGATTCCAGGATGAACAATGGCAATCGGCACCCTGGCGAAGTCTATGGTGTATTCAAAAATAATGTAAGAAACAAAGCTACAGCACATAGGACACTTCCACTCAAGGACGTATATTTTCAAGAAAACCAAAGAACCTCAGGTCACAGGCAACCCAACGTTTTCTGCTGCTCTCCTTACAAAAGCCTCGACTAGGATACAATCTAAATTTCCTTGGACAGAAAACATGGATGGAGAATATGTGATTCTTATCTACAATGATATATTACTGAGACAGGAAATCAATGAAATAACGTCACTTCCCGCCAAAGGGGTGTTCGTAGTTACAATCATTCTCAGTAAATTTAGTCACATAGAAAAAAGTGGTTTATCAAAGATATGAGGTACAGGTGGAATACAAAATTGCGTCCCATGAATGAAATGGCAGACTAGAGAAAGCATCACACATTTAGCAAACACACTTATGCCTGTAGGAGCCCGAAGGTCACTTGAGGTGAGGAAAAAACAGGTGTTTTGAATGAGCACAGATACCATTCCATATAGACCAAGGAGGGAATCAAGACAACTTACTCTAAACCTCAAAGGACTGAACTCAGCCCACTTTACACACCAGAAAAGATTATTTACAACTGGTTAGAATTTGAAAAACAATTTATCGATGTCTCTCTGGAAGAGAATCAAGTGGATGCACAGCAGCAAGCAACACAGCACTGAAAATCGGCTACACCCCGTGAGAAAAATAAACTGCAAAATAAAGGCAGTGAGTGAGAGATAAATTCTTCGAGACTTCGTTCAGGGGCTGTCATTGAAGTTGTTTTGAGCATATATTAACACACAGAAGGATCGGACCTAAGGGAGGACACTCGTGGGTCTGAGTGTCTTCGTGAGCATGAGTCAGCAAATGCAGCCCTTGTCGAATAACACTGCCTTTTCCTGATTCCATGGACCCGAAATCTCCAAATGCAGACGATCCTTCCTACAGCGAACACATGCATGGGACAGCCACCGGATGCTACCCCATTGGAACGGCAAAAAACATGAAAAGCCACCTCATCTTCTCATATCCTGGTGCTCGGGTTCAAGCTTTCAGCCGCTTTTCTGAAAATATACCCAATTGGGGAAGTCAGCACTTTCAAAACACTCTTACTTATAACTTGGAATTGGTTCCATGGATGAACTACAACGGGGAAAAATAAGAGACGATGGCTATATATTTGGACAGGCACATGGCGCTCTAATTTCCAATGCTGAACAAGAATTGACCCAAGTCTAAGCTTGCTCTCAGAAGGAGAATTGGGCTTGAAAAATTCCTGCTGCTTTGGGACCTGTTCTGAAAGTGGGAAGTTGAGCCGGGGATCTCAGGGAGCCTATAATTCATGGCCCTACAGGATGGTAAAAGGCACGTAATGTGGAAAAATGACTTGGGTTGAACCAGAGAAAAGAACTTGAGAGCAAGGCAGAATTGCAAAACTAGGATTTCAAGAGGGAGAAGCGTCTCGCCTGGTAAGAACCTAGGATGTGGCAGTACTTCTTCAAACATGCCTTTGTCGAAAAAGGGTGTATGTCTTTATCCTGAATATCTTTAGGATAAAGGCATACACCGTTTTTGGGGAACCAGGCAGGGGCTCGGTGCAAATCAACACTACATAATGCTATCACTTCCCATCAAAACAAAGGGTCATGTACGAAAAGTGTAAAGACCAGAAATGCAGGGTAACGTGGAGGTAACTCATACCCACATTTTGTGGATTGTGGGATGAACAATGGCAATCGGCACCCTGGCGAATTCTATGGTGTATTCGAAGATAAAGTAAGAAACAATGCTACAGCACATAGGACACTTCCACTCAAGGACGTATATTTTCAAGGAAACCAAAGAACCTCAGGTCACAGGCAACCCAACGTTTACTGCTGCTCTCTTTACAAAAGCCTCGACGAGGATACAATCTAAATTTCCTTGGACAGAAACATGGATGAAGAATATGTGATTCTTATCTACAATGATATATTACAGAGCCAGGAAATCAATGAAATAACGTCACTTGCGCCACCGGAGTGTTCTTAGTTACAATCATTCTCAGTGAATTTAGTCACATAGAAAAAAGTGGTTTATCAAAGTTATGAGGTACAGGTGGAATATAAAATTGCGTCCCTTGAACGAAATGGCAGACGACAGAGAGAATTACACATTTAGCAAACACACTTATGCCTGAAGAGCGCAAAGGTCACATGAGGTGAGGAAAAACCAGGTGTTTTCAATGAGCACAGATACCATTCCATATAGACCAAGGAGGGAATCAAGACAACTTACTCTAAACCTCAAAGGACTGAACTCAGCCCACTTTACACACCAGAAAAGATTATTGACAACTGGTCAGAATTTGAAAAACAATTTATCTATGTCTCTCTGGAAGAGAATCTAGTGGATGCACAGCAGCAAGCAACACAGCACGGAAAATCGGCTACACCTGGTGAGAAAAATAAACTGCAAAATAAAGGCAGTGAGTGACAGATAAATTCTTCGAGACTTCGTTCAGGGGCTGTGATTGGAGATGTTTTCAGCATATATTCACACACAGAAAGATGGGACCTAAGGGAGGACAATCGTGGGTCTGAGTGTCTTCGTGAGCATGAGTCAGCAAATGCAGCCCTTGTAGAATAACACTGCCTTGCCCTGATTCCATTGACCTGAAATCTCCAAATGTAGACGACCCTTCTACAGCGAACACATGCATGGGTCAGCCACAGGATGCTACCCCATTGGAACGGGAAAAAACATGAAAAGGCACCTCATCTTCTCATATCCTGGTGCTCGGGTTCAAGCTTCCAGCCGCTTTCCTGAAAATATCCCCACTTGGGGAAGTCAGCACTTTCAAAACCTTCTTTCTTATAGCTTGGAATTGGTTCCATGGATGAACTACAACGGGGAAGAATAAGACACGATGCCTATATATTTGGACAGGCATATGGTGCTCTAATTTCAACTGCTGAACAAGAATTGACCCAAGTCTAAGCTTGCTCTCAGAAGGAGAATAGGGCTTGAAAATTTCCCGCTGCTTTGTAACCAGTTCCAAAAGTGGGAAGTTGAGCAGGGGATCTCAGGGAGCCTATAATTCATGGGCCTGCAGGATGGTCAAAGACACCTAATGTGGACAAATGACTTGGGTTGAGCCAGAGAAAAGAACTTGAGAGCAAGGCAGAATTGCAAAAATGGGATTTCAAGAGGGAGACGCGTCTCGCCTGGTAAGAACCTAGAATGTGGCAGTACTTCTTCAACCATGCCTTTGTCGAAAAACGGTGTATGCCTTTACCCTGAATATATTCCGAATAAAGGCATACACCGTTTTTGGGCAACCAGGCAGGGGCTCGGTGCAAATCAACACTACATAGTGCTATCACTTCCCATCTAAACAAAGGGTCATCTACGAAAAGTGTAAAGACTAGAAATTCAGGGTAGCATGGAGGTAAATCGTACCCACATTTTGTGGATTCCAGGATGAACAATGGCAATCGGCACCCTGGCGAAGTCTATGGTGTATTCAAAAATAATGTAAGAAACAAAGCTACAGCACATAGGACACTTCCACTCAAGGACGTATATTTTCAAGAAAACCTAAGAACCTCAGGTCACAGGCAACCCAACGTTTTCTGCTGCTCTCTTTACAAAAGCCTCGACTAGGATACAATCTAAATTTCCTTGGACAGAAAACATGGATGGAGAATATGTGATTCTTATCTACAATGATATATTACTGAGACAGGAAATCAATGAAATAACGTCACTTCCCGCCAAAGGGGTGTTCGTAGTTACAATCATTCTCAGTAAATTTAGTCACATAGAAAAAAGTGGTTTATCAAAGATATGAGGTACAGGTGGAATACAAAATTGCGTCCCATGAATGAAATGGCAGGCGAGAGAAAGCATCACACATTTAGCAAACACACTTATGCCTGTAGGAGCGCGAAGGTCACTTGAGGTGAGGAAAAAACAGGTGTTTTGAATGAGCACAGATACCATTCCATATAGACCAAGGAGGGAATCAAGACAACTTACTCTAAACCTCAAAGGACTGAACTCAGCCCACTTTACACACCAGAAAAGATTATTTACAACTGGTTAGAATTTGAAAAACAATTTATCGATGTCTCTCTGGAAGAGAATCAAGTGGATGCACAGCAGCAAGCAACACAGCACTGAAAATCAGCTACACCCCGTGAGAAAAATAAACTGCAAAATAAAGGCAGTGAGTTAGAGATAAATTCTTCGAGACTTCGTTCAGGGGCTGTCATTGAAGTTGTTTTGAGCATATATTAACACACAGAAGGATCGGACCTAAGGGAGGACACTCGTGGGTCTGAGTGTCTTCGTGAGCATGAGTCAGCAAATGCAGCCCTTGTCGAATAACACTGCCTTTTCCTGATTCCATGGACCCGAAATCTCCAAATGCAGACGACCCTTCCTACAGCGAACACATGCATGGGACAGCCACCGGATGCTACCCCATTGGAACGGCAAAAAACATGAAAAGCCACCTCAGCTTCTCATATCCTGGTGCTCGGGTTCAAGCTTTCAGCCGCTTTTCTGAAAATATACTCAATTGGGGAAGTCAGCACTTTCAAAACACTCTTACTTATAACTTGGAATTGGTTCCATGGATGAACTACAACGGGGAAAAATAAGAGACGATGGCTATATATTTGGACAGGCACATGGCGCTCTAATTTCCAATGCTGAACAAGAATTGACCCAAGTCTAAGCTTGCTCTCAGAAGGAGAATTGGGCTTGAAAATTTCCCGCTGATTTGTGACCAGTAACAAAAGTGGGAAGTTGAGCAGGGGATCTCAGGGAGCCTATAATTCATGGGCCTGCAGGATGGTCAAAGACACCTAATGTGGACAAATGACTTGGGTTGAGCCAGAGAAAAGAACTTGAGAGCAAGGCAGAATTGCAAAAATGGGATTTCAAGAGGGAGACGCGTCTCGCCAGGTAAGAACCTAGAATGTGGCAGTACTTCTTCAACCATGCCTTTGTCGAAAAACGGTGTATGCCTTTATCCTGAATATATTCCGAATAAAGGCATACACCGTTTTTGGGCAACCAGGCAGGGGCTCGGTGCAAATCAACACTACATAGTGCTATCACTTCCCATCTAAACAAAGGGTCATCTACGAAAAGTGTAAAGACGAGAAATTCAGGGTAGCATGGAGGTAAATCGTACCCACATTTTGTGGATTCCAGGATGAACAATGGCAATCAGCACCCTGGCGAAGTCTATGGTGTATTCAAAAATAATGTAAGAAACAAAGCTACAGCACGTAGGACACTTCCACTCAAGGACGTATATTTTCAAGAAAACCAAAGAACCTCAGGTCACAGGCAACCCAACGTTTACTGCTGCTCTCTTTACAAAAGCCTCGACTAGGATACAATCTAAATTTCCTTGGACGGAAAACATGGATGGAGAATATGTGATTCTTATCTACAATGATATATTAGTGAGCCAGGAAATCAATGAAATAACGTCACTTGCCGCCAAAGGAGTGTTCGTAGTTACAATCATTCTCAGTAAATTTAGTCACATAGAAAAAAGTGGTTTATCAAAGATATGAGGTACAGGAGGAATACAAAATTGCGTCCCATGAATGAAATGGCAGGCGAGAGAAAGCATCACACATTTAGCAAACACACTTATGCCTGTAGGAGCGCAAAGGTGACATGAGGTGAGGAAAAACCAGGTGTTTTCAATGAGCACAGATACCATTCCATATAGACCAAAGAGGGCATCAAGACAACTTACTCTAAACCTCAAAGGACTGAACTCAGCCCACTTTACACACCAGAGAAGATTATTTACAACTGGTTAGAATTTGAAAAACAATTTATCGATGTCTCTCTGGAAGAGAATCAAGTGGATGCACAGCAGCAAGCAACACAGCACTCAAAATCGGCTACACCCCGTGAGAAAAATAAACTGCAAAATAAAGGCAGTGAGTGAGAGATAAATTCTTCGAGACTTCGTTCAGGGGCTGTCATTGAAGTTGTTTTGAGCATATATTAACACACAGAAGGATCGGACCTAAGGGAGGACACTCGTGGGTCTGAGTGTCTTCGTGAGCATGAGTCAGCAAATGCAGCCCTTGTCGAATAACACTGCCTTTTCCTGATTCCATGGACCCGAAATCTCCAAATGCAGACGACCCTTCCTACAGCAAACACATGCATGGGACAGCCACAGGATGCTACCCCATTGGAACGGCAAAAAAACATGAAAATCCACCCCATCTTCTCATATCCTGGTGCTCGGGTTCAAGCTTTCAGCCGCTTTTCTGGAAATATACCCAATTGGGGAAGTCAGCACTTATAAAACACTCTTACTTATAACTTGGAATTGGTTCCATGGATGAACTACAATGGGGAAGAATAAGAGACGATGGCTATATATTTGGACAGGCACATGGCGCTCTAATTTCCAATGCTGAACAAGAATTGACCCAAGTCTAAGCTTGCTCTCGGAAGGAGAATTGGGCTTGAAAATTTCCTGCTGCTTTGAGACCAGTTCCGAAAGTGGGAAGTTGAGCCGGGGATCTCAGGGAGCCTATAATTCATGGCCCTGCAGGATGGTAAAAGGCACGTAATGTGGAAAAATGACTTGGGTTGAGCCAGAGAAAAGAACTTGAGAGCAAGGCAGAATTGCAAAAATGGGATTTCAAGAGGGAGACGCGTCTCGCCTGGTAAGAACCTAGGATGTGGCAGTACTTCTTCAAACATGCCTTTGTCGAAAAAGGGTGTATGTCTTTATCCTGAATATCTTTAGGATAAAGGCATACACCGTTTTTGGGGAACCAGGCAGGGGCTCGGTGCAAATCAACACTACATAATGCTATCACTTCCCATCAAAACAAAGGGTCATGTACGAAAAGTGTAAAGACAAGAAATGCAGGGTAACGTGGAGGTAAATCGTACCCACATTTTGTGGATTGTGAGATGACCAATTGCAATCGGCACCCTGGCGAATTCTATGGTGTATTCGAAGATAAAGTAAGAAACAATGCTACAGCACTTAGGACACTTCCACTCAAGGACGTATATTTTCAAGGAAACCAAAGAACGTTAGGTCACAGGCAACCGAACGTTTACTGCTGCTCTCTTTACAAAAGCCTCGACTAGGATACAATCTAAATTTCCTTGGACGGAAAACATGGATGGAGAATATGTGATTCTTATCTACAATGATATATTACTGAGCCAGGAAATCAATGAAATAACGTCACTTGCCGCCAAAGGAGTGTTCGTAGTTACAATCATTCTCAGTAAATTTAGTCACATAGAAAAAAGTGGTTTATCAAAGATATGAGGTACAGGTGGAATACAAAATTGCGTCCCATGAATGAAATGGCAGGCGAGAGAAAGCATCACACATTTAGCAAACACACTTATGCCTGTAGGAGTGCGAAGGTCACTTGAGGTGAGGAAAAACCAGGTGTTTTCAATGAGCACAGATACCATTCCGTATAGACCAAAGAGGGCATCAAGACAACTTACTCTAAAGCTTAAAGGACTGAACTCAGCCCACTTTACACACCAGAAAAGATTATTCACAACTGGTCAGAATTTGAAAAACAATTTATCTATGTCTCTCTGGAAGAGAATCTAGTGGATGCACAGCAGCAAGCAACACAGCACGGAAAATCGGCTACACCCGGTGAGAAAAATAAACTGCAAAATAAAGGCAGTGAGTGACAGATAAATTCTTCGAGACTTCGTTCAGGGGCTGTGATTGGAGTTGTTTTCAGCATATATTAACACACAGAAAGATGGGACCTAAGGGAGGACACTCGTGGGTCTGAATGTCTTCGTGAGCATGAGTCAGCAAATGCAGCCCTTGTAGAATAACACTGCCTTGCCCTGATTCCATTGACCCGAAATCTCCAAATGTAGACGACCCTTCTACAGCAAACACATGCATGGGTCAGCCACAGGATGCTACCCCATTGGAACGGGAAAAAACATGAAAAGGCACCTCATCTTCTCATATCCTGGTGCTCGGGTTCAAGCTTCCAGCCACGTTCCTGAAAATATCCCCACTTGGGGAAGTCAGCACTTTCAAAACCTTCTTTCTTATAGCTTGGAATTGGTTCCATGGATGAACTACAACGGGGAAGAATAAGACACGATGCCTATATATTTGGACAGGCATATGGTGCTCTAATTTCAACTGCTGAACAAGAATTGACCCAAGTCTAAGCTTGCTCTCAGAAGGAGAATAGGGCTTGAAAATTTCCCGCTGATTTGTGACCAGTTCCAAAAGTGGGAAGTTGAGCAGGGGATCTCAGCGAGCCTATAATTCATGGGCCTGCAGGATGGGCCAAGACACCTAATGTGGACAAATGACTTGGGTTGAGCCAGAGAAAAGAACTTGAGAGCAAGGCAGAATTGCAAAAATGGGATTTCAAGAGGGAGACGCGTCTCGCCTGGTAAGAAACTAGAATGTGGCAATACTTCTTCAACCATGCCTTTGTCGAAAAATGGTGTATGCCTTTATCCTGAATATATTCCGAATAAAGGCATACACCGTTTTTGGGCAACCAGGTAGGGGCTCGGTGCAAATCAACACTACATAGTGCTATCACTTCCCATCTAAACAAAGGGTCATCTACGAAAATTGTAAAGACTAGAAATTCAGGGTAGCATGGAGGTAAATCGTACCCACATTTTGTGGATTCCAGGATGAAAAATGGCAATCGGCACCCTGGCGAAGTCTATGGTGTATTCAGAAATAATGTTAGAAACAAAGCTACAGCACATAGGACACTTCCACTCAAGGACGTATATTTTCAAGAAAACCAAAGAACCTCAGGTCACAGGCATCCCAACGTTTCCTCCTGCTCTCTTTACAAAAGCCTCGACTAGGATACAATCTAAGTTTCCTTGGACGGAAAACATGGATGGAGAATATGTGATTCTTATCTACAATTATATATTACTGAGCCAGGAAATCAATGAAATAACGCCACTTGCTGCCAAAGGAGTGTTTGTAGTTACAATCATTCTCAGTAAATTTAGTCACATAGAAAAAAGTGGTTTATCAAAGATATGAGGTACAGGTGGAATACAAAATTGCGTCCAATGCATGAAATGGCAGAGGAGAGAAAGCATCACACATTTAGCAAACACACTTATGACTGTAGGAGCGCGAAGGTCACTTGAGGTGAGGAAAAACCAGGTGTTTTCAATGAGCACAGATACCATTCCATATAGACCAAAGAGGGAATGAGGACAACTTACTCTAAACCTCAAAGGACTGAACTCAGCCCACTTTACACACCAGAAAAGATTATTTACAACTGGTTAGAATTTGAAAAACAATTTATCGATGTCTCTCTGGAAGAGAATCAAGTGGATGCACAGCAGCAAGCAACACAGCACGGAAAATCGGCTACACCCCGTGAGAAAAATAAACTGCAAAATAAAGGCAGTGAGTGAGAGATAAATTCTTTGAGACTTCGTTCAGGGGCTGTCATTGAAGTTCTTTTGAGCATATATTAACACACAGAAGGATCGGACCTAAGGGAGGAAACTCGTGGGTCTGAGTGTCTTCGTGAGCATGAGTCAGCAAATGCAGCCCTTGTAGAATAACACTGCCTTTTCCTGATTCCATGGACCCGACATCCCAAATGCAGACGACCCTTCCTACAGCGAACACATGCATGGGACAGCCACAGGATGCTACCCCATTGGAACGGCAAAAAACATGAAAAGCCACCTCATCTTCTCATATCCTCGTGCTCGGGTTCAAGCTTTCAGCCGCTTTTCTGAAAATATACCCAATTGGGGAAGTCACCACTTTCAAAACACTCTTACTTATAACTTGGAATTGGTTCCATGGATGAACTACAACGGGGAAGAATAAGAGACGATGGCTATATATTTGGACAGGCACATGGCGCTCTAATTTCCAATGCTGAACAAGAATTGACCCAAGTCTAAGCTTGCTCTCAGAAGGAGAATTGAGCTTGAAAATTCCCTGCTGCTTTGGGACCAGTTCCGAAAGTGGGAAGTTGAGCCGGGGATCTCAGGGAGCCTATAATTCATGGCCCTGCAGCATGGTAAAAGGCACGTAATGTGGAAAAATGACTTGGGTTGCACCAGAGAAAAGAACTTGAGAGCAAGGCAGAATTGCAAAACTGGGATTTCAAGAGGGAGAAGCGTCTCGCCTGGTAAGAACCTAGGATGTGGCAGTACTTCTTCAAACATGCCTTTGTCGAAAAAGGGTGTATGCCTTTATCCTGAATATCTTTAGGATAAAGGCATACACCGTTTTTGGGCAACCAGGCAGGGGCTCTGTGCAAATCAACACTACATAGTGCTATCACTTCCCATCTAAACAAAGGGTCATCTACGAAAAGTGTAAAGTCGAGAAATTCAGGGTAGCATGGAGGTAAATCGTACCCACATTTTGTGGATTGTGGGATGACCAATTGCAATCGGCACCCTGGCGAATTCTATGGTGTATTCGAAGATAAAGTAAGAAACAATGCTACAGCACATAGGACACTTCCATTCAAGGACGTATATTTTCAGGAAAACCAAAGAACCTCAGGTCACAGGCAACCCAACGTTTACTGCGGCTCTCTTTACAAAAGCCTCGACTAGGATACAATATAAATTTCCTTGGACGGAAAACATGGATGGAGAATATGTGATTCTTATCTACAATGATATATTACTGAGCAAGAAAATCAATGAAATAACGTCACTTGGCGCCACCGGTGTGTTCTTAGTTACAATCATTCTCAGTGGATTTAGTCAAATAGAAAAAAGGGGTTGATCAAATATATGAGGTACAGGTGGAATATAAAATTTTTCCCTTGAACGAAATGGCAGACGACAGAGAGAATTACACATTTAGCAAACACACTTATGCCTGTAGGAGCGCAAAGGTCACATGAGGTGAGGAAAAACCAGGTGTTTTCAATGAGCACAGATACCATTCCATATAGACCAAGGAGGGAATCAAGACAACTTACTCTAAACCTCAAAGGACTGAACTCAGCCCACTTTACACACCAGAAAAGATTATTGACAACTGGTCAGAATTTGAAAAACAATTTATCTATGTCTCTCTGGAAGAGAATCTAGTGGATGCACAGCAGCAAGCAACACAGCACGGAAAATCGGCTACACCCGGTGAGAAAAATAAACTGCAAAATAAAGGCAGTGAGTGACAGATAAATTCTCGAGACTTCGTTCAGGGGCTGTGATTGGAGTTGTTTTCAGCATATATTAACACACAGAAAGATGGGACCTAAGGGATGACAATCGTGGATCTGAGTGTCTTCGTGAGCATGAGTCAGCAAATGCAGCCCTTGTAGAATAACACTGCCTTGCCCTGATTCCATTGACCCGAATTCTCCAAATGTAGACGACCCTTATACAGCGAACACATGCATGGGTCAGCCACAGGATGCTACCCCATTGGAACGGGAAAAAACATGAAAAGGCACCTCATCTTCTCATATCCTGGTGCTCGGGTTCAAGCTTCCAGCCACTTTCCTGAAAATATCCCCACTTGCGGAAGTCAGCACTTTCAAAACCTTCTTTCTTATAGCTTGGAATTGGTTCCATGGATGAACTACAACGGGGAAGAATAAGACACGATGCCTATATATTTGGACAGGCATATGGTGCTCTAATTTCAACTGCTGAACAAGAATTGACCCAAGTCAAAGCTTGCTCTCAGAAGGAGAATAGGGCTTGAAAATTTCCCGCTGATTTGTGACCAGTTCCGAAAGTGGGAAGTTGAGCAGGGGATCTCAGCGATCCTATAATTCATGGGCCTGCAGGATGGGCCAAGACACCTAATGTGGACAAATGACTTGGGTTGAGCCAGAGAAAAGAACTTGAGAGCAAGGCAGAATTGCAAAAATGGGATTTCAAGAGGGAGAAGCGTCTCGCCTGGTAAGAACCTAGAATGTGGCAGTACTTCTTCAACCATGCCTTTGTCGAAAAACGGTGTATGCCTTTATCCTGAATATATTCCGAATAAAGGCATACACCGTTTTTGGGCAACCAGGCAGGGGCTCGGTGCAAATCAACACTAAATAGTGCTATCACTTCCCATCTAAACAAAGTGTCATCTAGGAAAAGTGTGAAGACTAGAAATTCAGGGTAGCATGGAGGTAAATCGTACCCTCATTTTGTGGATTCCAGGATGAACAATGGCAATCGGCACCCTGGCGAAGTCTATGGTGTATTCAAAAATAATGTAAGAAACAAAGCTACAGCACATAGGACACTTCCACTCAAGGATGAATATTTTCAAGAAAATGAAAGAACCTCAGGTCATAGGCAACCCAACGTTTACTGCTGCTCTCTTTACAAAAGCCTCGACTAGGATACAATCTAAATTTCCTTGGACGGAAAACATGGATGGAGAATATGTGATTCTTATCTACAATGATATATTACTGAGCCAGGAAATCAATGAAGTAACGTCACTTGCCGCCAAAGGAGTGTTCGTCATTACAATCATTCTCAGTAAATTTAGTCACATAGAAAAAAGTGGTTTATCAAAGATATGAGGTACAGGTGGAATACAAAATTGCGTCCCATGAATGAAATGGCAGACGAGAGAAAGCATCACACATTTAGCAAACACACTTATGCCTGTAGGAGCGCGAAGGTCACTTGAGGTGAAGAAAAACCAGGTGTTTTCAATGAGCACAGATAACATTCCGTATAGACCAAGGGGGGAGTCAAGACAACTTACTCTAAACCTCAAAGGACTGAACTCAGCCCACTTTACACACCAGAAAAGATTATTTACAACTGGTTAGAATTTGAAAAACAATTTATCGATGTCTCTCTGGAAGAGAATCAAGTGGATGCACAGCAGCAAGCAACACAGCACTGAAAATCGGCTACACCCCGTGAGAAAAATAAACTGCAAAATAAAGGCAGTGAGTGAGAGATAAATTCTTCGAGACTTCGTTCAGGGGCTGTCATTGAATTTCTTTTGAGCATATATTAACACACAGAAGGATCAGACCTAAGGGAGGACACTCGTGGGTCTGAGTGTCTTCGTGAGCATGAGTCAGCAAATGCAGCCCTTGTAGAATAACACTGCCTTTTCCTGATTCCATCGACCCGACATCTCCAAATGCAGACGACCCTTCCTACAGCGAACACATGCATGGGACAGCCACAGGATGCTACCCCATTGGAACGGCAAAAAACATGAAAAACCACCTCATCTTCTCATATCCTGGTGCTCGGGTTCAAGCTTTCAGCCGCTTTTCTGAAAATATACCCAATTGGGGAAGTCAGCACTTTCAAAACACTCTTACTTATAACTTGGAATTGGTTCCATGGATGAACTACAACGGGGAAGAATAAGAGACGATGGCTATATATTTGGACAGGCACATGGCACTCTAATTTCCAATGCTGAACAAGAATTGACCCAAGTCTAAGCTTGCTCTCAGAAGGAGAATTGAGCTTGAAAATTCCCTGCTGCTTTGGGACCAGTTCCGAAAGTGGGAAGTTGAGCCGGGGATCTCAGGGAGCCTATAATTCATGGCCCTGCAGGATGGTAAAAGGCACGTAATGTGGAAAAATGACTTGGGTTGAACCAGAGAAAAGAACTTGAGAGCAAGGCAGAATTGCAAAAATGGGATTTCAAGAGCGAGAAGCGTCTCGCCTGGTAAGAACTTGGATGTGGCAGTACTTCTTCAAACATGCCTTTGTCGAAAAAGGGTGTATGCCTTTATCCTGAATATCTTTAGGATAAAGGCATACACCGTTTTTGGGCAACCAGGCAGGGGCTCGGTGCAAATCAACACTACATAATGCTATCACTTCCCATCAAAACAAAGGGTCATGTACGAAAAGTGTAAAGACCAGAAATGCAGGGTAACGTGGAGGTAAATCGTACCCACATTTTGTGGATTGTGGGATGACCAATTGCAATCGGCACCCTGGCGAATTCTATGGTGTATTCGAAGATAAAGTAAGAAACAATGCTACAGCACATAGGACACTTCCATTCAAGGACGTATATTTTCAGGAAAACCAAAGAACCTCAGGTCACAGGCAACCCAACGTTTACTGCTGCTCTCTTTACAAAAGCCTCGACTAGGATACAATCTAAATTTCCTTGGACGGAATACATGGATGGAGAATATGTGATTCTTATCTACAATGATATATTACAGAGCCAGGTAATCAATGAAATAACGTCACTTGGCGCCACCGGAGTGTTCTTAGTTACAATCATTCTCAGTGAATTTAGTCACATAGAAAAAAGTGGTTTATCAAAGATATGAGGTACAGGTGGAATATAAAATTGCGTCCCTTGAACGAAATGGCAGACGACAGAGAGAATTACACATTTAGCAAACACACTTATGCCTGTAGGAGGGCAAAGGTCACATGAGGTGAGGAAAAACCAGGTGTTTTCAATGAGCACAGATACCATTCCATATAGACCAAGGAGGGAATCAAGACAACTTACTCTAAACCTCAAAGGACTGAACTCAGCCCACTTTACACACCAGAAAAGATTATTGACATCTGGTCAGAATTTGAAAAACAATTTATCTATGTCTCTCTGGAAGAGAATCTAGTGGATGCACAGCAGCAAGCAACACAGCACGGAAAATCGGCTACACCCGGTGAGAAAAATAAACTGCAAAATAAAGGCAGTGAGTGAGAGATAAATTCTTCGAGACTTCGTTCAGGGGCTGTGATTGGAGTTGTTTTCAGCATATATTCACACACAGAAAGATGGGACCTAAGGGAGGACAATCGTGGGTCTGAGTGTCTTCGTGAGCATGAGTCAGCAAATGCAGCCCTTGTAGAATAACACTGCCTAGCCCTGATTCCATTGACCCGAAATCTCCAAATGTAGACGACCCTTCTACAGCGAACACATGCATGGGTCAGCCACAGGATGCTATCCCATTGGAAACGGAAAAAACATGAAAAGGCACCTCATCTTCTCATATCCTGGTGCTCGGATTCAATCTTCCAGCCACTTTCCTGAAAATATCCCCACTTGGGGAAGTCAGCACTTTCAAAACCTTCTTTCTTATAGCTTAGAATTGGTTCCATGGATGAACTACAACGGGGAAGAATAAGACACGATGCCTATATATTTGGACAGACATATGGTGCTCTAATTTCAACTGCTGAACATGATTTGACCCAAGTCTAAGCTTGCTCTCAGAAGGAGAATAGGGCTTGAAAATTTCCCGCTGATTTGTGACCAGTTCCCAAAGTGGGATGTTGAGCAGGGGATCTCAGCGAGCCTATAATTCATGGGCCTGCAGGATGGTCAAAGACACCTAATGTGGACAAATAAGTTGGGTTGAGCCAGAGAAAAGAACTTGAGAGCAAGGCAGAATTGCAAAAATGGGATTTCAAGAGGGAGACGCGTCTCGCCTGGTAAGAACCTAGAATGTGGCAGTACTTCTTCAACCATGCCTTTGTCGAAAAACGGTGTATGCCTTTCTCCTGAATATATTCCGAATAAAGGCATACACCGTTTTTGGGCAACCAGGCAGGGGCTCGGTGCAAATCAACACTACATAGTGCTATCACTTCCCATCTAAACAAAGGGTCATCTACGAAAAGTGTAAAGACTAGAAATTCAGGGTAGCATGGAGGTAAATCGTACCCACATTTTGTGGATTCCAGGATGAACTATGGCAATCGGTACCCTGGCGAAGTCTATGGTGTATTCAAAAATAATGTAAGACCCAAAGCTACAGCACATAGGACACTTCCACTCAAGGACGTATATTTTCAAGAAAACCAAAGAACCTCAGGTCACAGGCATCCCAACGTTTCCTGCTGCTCTCTTTACAAAAGCCTCGACTAGGATACAATCTAAATTTCCTTGGACGGAAAACATGGATGGAGAATATGTGATTCTTATCTACAATGATATATTACAGAGCCAGGAAATCAATGAAATAACGCCACTTGCCGCCAAAGGAGTGTTCGTAGTTACAATCATTCTCAGTAAATTTAGTCACATAGAAAAAAGTGGTTTATCAAAGATATGAGGTACAGGTGGAATACAAAATTGCGTCCAATGCATGAAATGGCAGAGGAGAGAAAGCATCACACATTTAGCAAACACACTTATGCCTGTAGGAGCGCGAAGGTCACTTGAGGTGAGGAAAAACCAGGTGTTTTCAATGAGTACAGATACCATTCCATATAGACCAAAGAGGGAGTGAGGACAACTTACTCTAAACCTCAAAGGACTGAACTCAGCCCACTTTACACACCAGAAAAGATTATTTACAACTGGTTAGAATTTGAAAAACAATTTATCGATGTCTCTCTGGAAGAGAATCAAGTGGATGCACAGCAGCAAGCAACACAGCACTGAAAATCGGCTACACCCCGAGAGAAAAATAAACTGCAAAATAAAGGCAGTGAGTGAGAGATAAATTCTTCGAGACTTCGTTCAGGGGCTGTCATTGAAGTTCTTTTGAGCATATATTAACACACAGAAGGATCAGACCTAAGGGAGGACACTCGTGGGTCTGAGTGTCTTCGTGAGCATGAGTCAGCAAATGCAGCCCTTGTAGAATAACACTGCCTTTTCCTGATTCCATCGACCCGACATCTCCAAATGCAGACGACCCTTCCTACAGCGAACACATGCATGCGACAGCCACAGGATGCTACCCCATTGGAACGGCAAAAAACTTGAAAAGCCACCTCATCTTCTCATATCCTCGTGCTCGGGTTCAAGCTTTCAGCCGCTTTTCTAAAAATATACCCAATTGGGGAAGTCAGCACTTTCAAAACACTCTTACTTATAACTTGGAATTGGTTCCATGGATGAACTACAACGGGGAGGAATAAGAGACGATGGCTATATATTTGGACAGGCACATGGCGCTCTAATTTCCAATGCTGAACAAGAATTGACCCAAGTCTAAGCTTGCTCTCAGAAGGAGAATTGAGCTTGAAAATTCCCTGCTGCTTTGGGACCAGTTCCGAAAGTGGGAAGTTGAGCCGGGGATCTCAGGGAGCCTATAATTCATGGCCCCGCAGGATGGTAAAAGGCACGTAATGTGGAAAAATGACTTGGGTTGAACCAGAGAAAAGAACTTGAGAGCAAGGCAGAATTGCAAAACTGGGATTTCAAGAGCGAGAAGCGTCTCGCCTGGTAAGAACTTGGATGTGGCAGTACTTCTTCAAACATGCCTTTGTCGAAAAAGGGTGTATGCCTTTATCCTGAATATCTTTAGGATAAAGGCATACACCGTTTTTGGGCAACCAGGCAGGGGCTCGGTGCAAATCAAAACTACATAATGCTATCACTTCCCATCAAAACAAAGGGTCATGTACGAAAAGTGTAAAGACCAGAAATGCAGGGTAACGTGGAGGTAAATCGTACCCACATTTTGTGGATTGTGGGATGAACAATGGCAATCGGCACCCTGGCGAATTCTATGGTGTATTCGAAGATAAAGTAAGAAACAATGCTACAGCACATAGGACACTTCCATTCAAGGACGTATATTTTCAGGAAAACCAAAGAACCTCAGGTCACAGGCAACCCAACGTTTACTGCTGCTCTCTTTACAAAAGCCTCGACTAGGATACAATCTAAATTTCCTTGGACGGAATACATGGATGGAGAATATGTGATTCTTATCTACAATGATATATTACAGAGCCAGGAAATGAATGAAATAACGTCACTTGGCGCCACCGGAGTGTTCTTAGTTACAATCATTCTCAGTGAATTTAGTCACATAGAAAAAAGTGGTTTATCAGAGATATGAGGTACAGGTGGAATATAAAATTGCGTCCCTTGAACGAAATGGCAGACGACAGAGAGAATTACACATTTAGCAAACACACTTATGCCTGTAGGAGCGCAAAGGTCACATGAGGTGAGGAAAAACCAGGTGTTTTCAATGACCACAGATACCATTCCATATAGACCAAGGAGGGAATCAAGACAACTTACTCTAAACCTCAAAGGACTGAACTCAGCCCACTTTACACACCAGAAAAGATTATTGACATCTGGTCAGAATTTGAAAAACAATTTATCTATGTCTCTCTGGAAGAGAATCTAGTGGATGCACAGCAGCAAGCAACACAGCACAGAAAATCGGCTACACCCGGTGAGAAAAATAAACTGCAAAATAAAGGCAGTGAGTGAGAGATAAATTCTTCGAGACTTCGTTCAGGGGCTGTGATTGGAGTTGTTTTCAGCATATATTCACACACAGAAAGATGGGACCTAAGGGAGGACAATCGTGGGTCTGAGTGTCTTCGTGAGCATGAGTCAGCAAATGCAGCCCTTGTAGAATAACACTGCCTTGCCCTGATTCCATTGACCCGAAATCTCCAAATGTAGACGACCCTTCTACAGCAAACACATGCATGGGTTAGCCACAGGATGCTACCCCATTGGAACGGGAAAAAACATGAAAAGGCACCTCATCTTCTCATATCCTGGTGCTCGGGTTCAAGCTTCCAGCCACTTTCCTGAAAATATCCCCACTTGGGGAAGTCAGCACTTTCAAAACCTTCTTTCTTATAGCTTAGAATTTGTTCCATGGATGAACTACAACGGGGAAGAATAAGACACGATGCCTATATATTTGGACAGACATATGGTGCTCTAATTTCAACTGCTGAACATGATTTGACCCAAGTCAAAGCTTGCTCTCAGAAGGAGAATAGGGCTTGAAAATTTCCCGCTGATTTGTGACCAGTTCCCAAAGTGGGATGTTGAGCAGGGGATCTCAGCGAGCCTATAATTCATGGGCCTGCAGGATGGTCAAAGACACCTAATGTGGACAAATAACTTGGGTTGAGCCAGAGAAAAGAACTTGAGAGCAAGGCAGAATTGCAAAAATGGGATTTCAAGAGGGAGACGCGTCTCGCCTGGTAAGAACCTAGAATGTGGCAGTACTTCTTCAACCATGCCTTTGTCGAAAAACGGTGTATGCCTTTCTCCTGAATATATTCCGAATAAAGGCATACACCGTTTTTGGGCAACCAGGCAGGGGCTCGGTGCAAATCAACACTACATAGTGCTATCACTTCCCATCTAAACAAAGGGTCATCTACGAAAAGTGTAAAGACTAGAAATTCAGGGTAGCATGGAGGTAAATCGTACCCACATTTTGTGGATTCCAGGATGAACTATGGCAATCGGTACCCTGGCGAAGTCTATGGTGTATTCAAAAATAATGTAAGACCCAAAGCTACAGCACATAGGACACTTCCACTCAAGGACGTATATTTTCAAGAAAACCAAAGAACCTCAGGTCACAGGCAACCCAACGTTTACTGCTGCTCTCTTTACAAAAGCCTCGACTAGGATACAATCTAAATTTCCTTGGACGGAAAACATGGATGGAGAATATGTGATTCTTATCTACAATGATATATTACTGAGCCAGGAAATCAATGAAATAACGTCACTTGCCGCCAAAGGAGTGTTCGTAGTTACAATCATTCTCAGTAAATTTAGTCACATAGAAAAAAGTGGTTAATCAAAGATATGAGGTACAGGTGGAATACAAAATTGCGTCCCATGAATGAAATGGCAGACGAGAGAAAGCATCACACATTTAGCAAACACACTTATGCCTGTAGGAGCGCGAAGGTCACTTGAGGTGAGGAAAAACCAGGTGTTTTCAATGAGCACAGATACCATTCCATATAGACCAAAGAGGGCATCAAGACAACTTACTCTAAACCTCAAAGGACTGAACTCAGCCCACTTTACACACCAGAAAAGATTATTTACAACTGGTTAGAATTTGAAAAACAATTTATCGATGTCTCTCTGGAAGAGAATCAAGTGGATGCACAGCAGCAAGCAACACAGCACTGAAAATCGGCTACACCCCGTGAGAAAAATAAACTGCAAAATAAAGGCAGTGAGTGAGAGATAAATTCTTCGAGACTTCATTCAGGGGCTGTCATTGAAGTTGTTTTGAGCATATATTAACAAACAGAAGGATCAGACCTAAGGGAGGACACTCGTGGGTCTGAGTGTCTTCGTGAGCATGAGTCAGCAAATGCAGCCCTTGTCGAATAACACTGCCTTTTCCTGATTCCATGGACCCGAAATCTCCAAATGCAGACGACCCTTCCTACAGCGAACACATGCATGGGACAGCCACAGGATGCTACCACATTGGAACGGCAAAAAAAACATGAAAAGCTACCTCATCTTCTCATATCCTGGTGCTCGGGTTCAAGCTTTCAACCGCTTTTCTGAAAATATACCCAATCGGGGAAGTCAGCACTTTCAAAACACTCTTACTTATAAATTGGAATTGGTTCCATGGATGAACTACAATGGGGAAGAATAAGAGACAATGGCTATATATTTGGACAGGCACATGGCGCTCTAATTTCCAATGCTGAACAAGAATTGACCCAAGTCTAAGCTTGCTCTCGGAAGGAGAATTGGGCTTGAAAATTTCCTGCTGCTTTGGGACCAGTTCCGAAAGTGGGAAGTTTAGCTGGGGATCTCAGGGAGCCTATAATTCATGGCCCTGCAGGATGGTAAAAGGCACGTAATGTGGAAAAATGACTTGGGTTGAACCAGAGAAAAGAACTTGAGAGCAAGGCAGAATTGCAAAACTGGGATTTCAAGAGGGAGAAGCGTCTCGCCTGGTAAGAACCTAGGATGTGGCAGTACTTCTTCAAACATGCCTTTGTCGAAAAAGGGTGTATGCCTTTATCCTGAATATCTTTAGGATAAAGGCATACACCGTTTTTGGGCAACCAGGCAGGGGCTCTGTGCAAATCAACACTACATAGTGCTATCACTTCCCATCTAAACAAAGGGTCATCTACGAAAAGTGTAAAGTCGAGAAATTCAGGGTAGCATGGAGGTAAATCGTACCCACATTTTGTGGATTGTGGGATGACCAATTGCAATCGGCACCCTGGCGAATTCTATGGTGTATTCGAAGATAAAGTAAGAAACAATGCTACAGCACATAGGACACTTCCATTCAAGGACGTATATTTTCAGGAAAACCAAAGAACCTCAGGTCACAGGCAACCCAACGTTTACTGCGGCTCTCTTTACAAAAGCCTCGACTAGGATACAATATAAATTTCCTTGGACGGAAAACATGGATGGAGAATATGTGATTCTTATCTACAATGATATATTACTGAGCAAGAAAATCAATGAAATAACGTCACTTGGCGCCACCGGTGTGTTCTTAGTTACAATCATTCTCAGTGGATTTAGTCAAATAGAAAAAAGGGGTTGATCAAATATATGAGGTACAGGTGGAATATAAAATTTTTCCCTTGAACGAAATGGCAGACGACAGAGAGAATTACACATTTAGCAAACACACTTATGCCTGTAGGAGCGCAAAGGTCACATGAGGTGAGGAAAAACCAGGTGTTTTCAATGAGCACAGATACCATTCCATATAGACCAAGGAGGGAATCAAGACAACTTACTCTAAACCTCAAAGGACTGAACTCAGCCCACTTTACACACCAGAAAAGATTATTGACAACTGGTCAGAATTTGAAAAACAATTTATCTATGTCTCTCTGGAAGAGAATCTAGTGGATGCACAGCAGCAAGCAACACAGCACGGAAAATCGGCTACACCCGGTGAGAAAAATAAACTGCAAAATAAAGGCAGTGAGTGACAGATAAATTCTCGAGACTTCGTTCAGGGGCTGTGATTGGAGTTGTTTTCAGCATATATTAACACACAGAAAGATGGGACCTAAGGTATGACAATCGTGGATCTGAGTGTCTTCGTGAGCATGAGTCAGCAAATGCAGCCCTTGTAGAATAACACTGCCTTGCCCTGATTCCATTGACCCGAATTCTCCAAATGTAGACGACCCTTATACAGCGAACACATGCATGGGTCAGCCACAGGATGCTACCCCATTGGAACGGGAAAAAACATGAAAAGGCACCTCATCTTCTCATATCCTGGTGCTCGGGTTCAAGCTTCCAGCCACTTTCCTGAAAATATCCCCACTTGCGGAAGTCAGCACTTTCAAAACCTTCTTTCTTATAGCTTGGAATTGGTTCCATGGATGAACTACAACGGGGAAGAATAAGACACGATGCCTATATATTTGGACAGGCATATGGTGCTCTAATTTCAACTGCTGAACAAGAATTGACCCAAGTCAAAGCTTGCTCTCAGAAGGAGAATAGGGCTTGAAAATTTCCCGCTGATTTGTGACCAGTTCCGAAAGTGGGAAGTTGAGCAGGGGATCTCAGCGATCCTATAATTCATGGGCCTGCAGGATGGGCCAAGACACCTAATGTGGACAAATGACTTGGGTTGAGCCAGAGAAAAGAACTTGAGAGCAAGGCAGAATTGCAAAAATGGGATTTCAAGAGGGAGAAGCGTCTCGCCTGGTAAGAACCTAGAATGTGGCAGTACTTCTTCAACCATGCCTTTGTCGAAAAACGGTGTATGCCTTTATCCTGAATATATTCCGAATAAAGGCATACACCGTTTTTGGGCAACCAGGCAGGGGCTCGGTGCAAATCAACACTAAATAGTGCTATCACTTCCCATCTAAACAAAGTGTCATCTAGGAAAAGTGTGAAGACTAGAAATTCAGGGTAGCATGGAGGTAAATCGTACCCTCATTTTGTGGATTCCAGGATGAACAATGGCAATCGGCACCCTGGCGAAGTCTATGGTGTATTCAAAAATAATGTAAGAAACAAAGCTACAGCACATAGGACACTTCCACTCAAGGATGAATATTTTCAAGAAAATGAAAGAACCTCAGGTCATAGGCAACCCAACGTTTACTGCTGCTCTCTTTACAAAAGCCTCGACTAGGATACAATCTAAATTTCCTTGGACGGAAAACATGGATGGAGAATATGTGATTCTTATCTACAATGATATATTACTGAGCCAGGAAATCAATGAAGTAACGTCACTTGCCGCCAAAGGAGTGTTCGTCGTTACAATCATTCTCAGTAAATTTAGTCACATAGAAAAAAGTGGTTTATCAAAGATATGAGGTACAGGTGGAATACAAAATTGCGTCCCATGAATGAAATGGCAGACGAGAGAAAGCATCACACATTTAGCAAACACACTTATGCCTGTAGGAGCGCGAAGGTCACTTGAGGTGAGGAAAAACCAGGTGTTTTCAATGAGCACAGATAACATTCCGTATAGACCAAGGAGGGAGTCAAGACAACTTACTCTAAACCTCAAAGGACTGAACTCAGCCCACTTTACACACCAGAAAAGATTATTTACAACTGGTTAGAATTTGAAAAACAATTTATCGATGTCTCTCTGGAAGAGAATCAAGTGGATGCACAGCAGCAAGCAACACAGCACTGAAAATCGGCTACACCCCGTGAGAAAAATAAACTGCAAAATAAAGGCAGTGAGTGAGAGATAAATTCTTCGAGACTTCGTTCAGGGGCTGTCATTGAATTTCTTTTGAGCATATATTAACACACAGAAGGATCAGACCTAAGGGAGGACACTCGTGGGTCTGAGTGTCTTCGTGAGCATGAGTCAGCAAATGCAGCCCTTGTAGAATAACACTGCCTTTTCCTGATTCCATCGACCCGACATCTCCAAATGCAGACGACCCTTCCTACAGCGAACACATGCATGGGACAGCCACAGGATGCTACCCCATTGGAACGGCAAAAAACATGAAAAACCACCTCATCTTCTCATATCCTGGTGCTCGGGTTCAAGCTTTCAGCCGCTTTTCTGAAAATATACCCAATTGGGGAAGTCAGCACTTTCAAAACACTCTTACTTATAACTTGGAATTGGTTCCATGGATGAACTACAACGGGGAAGAATAAGAGACGATGGCTATATATTTGGACAGGCACATGGCACTCTAATTTCCAATGCTGAACAAGAATTGACCCAAGTCTAAGCTTGCTCTCAGAAGGAGTATTGAGCTTGAAAATTCCCTGCTGCTTTGGGACCAGTTCCGAAAGTGGGAAGTTGAGCCGGGGATCTCAGGGAGCCTATAATTCATGGCCCTGCAGGATGGTAAAAGGCACGTAATGTGGACAAATGACTTGGGTTGAACCAGAGAAAAGAACTTGAGAGCAAGGCAGAATTGCAAAAATGGGATTTCAAGAGCGAGAAGCGTCTCGCCTGGTAAGAACTTGGATGTGGCAGTACTTCTTCAAACATGCCTTTGTCGAAAAAGGGTGTATGCCTTTATCCTGAATATCTTTAGGATAAAGGCATACACCGTTTTTGGGCAACCAGGCAGGGGCTCTGTGCAAATCAACACTACATAATGCTATCACTTCCCATCAAAACAAAGGGTCATGTACGAAAAGTGTAAAGACCAGAAATGCAGGGTAACGTGGAGGTAAATCGTACCCACATTTTGTGGATTGTGGGATGACCAATTGCAATCGGCACCCTGGCGAATTCTATGGTGTATTCGAAGATAAAGTAAGAAACAATGCTACAGCACATAGGACACTTCCATTCAAGGACGTATATTTTCAGGAAAACCAAAGAACCTCAGGTCACAGGCAACCCAACGTTTACTGCTGCTCTCTTTACAAAAGCCTCGACTAGGATACAATCTAAATTTCCTTGGACGGAATACATGGATGGAGAATATGTGATTCTTATCTACAATGATATATTACAGAGCCAGGTAATCAATGAAATAACGTCACTTGGCGCCACCGGAGTGTTCTTAGTTACAATCATTCTCAGTGAATTTAGTCACATAGAAAAAAGTGGTTTATCAAAGATATGAGGTACAGGTGGAATATAAAATTGCGTCCCTTGAACGAAATGGCAGACGACAGAGAGAATTACACATTTAGCAAACACACTTATGCCTGTAGGAGGGCAAAGGTCACATGAGGTGAGGAAAAACCAGGTGTTTTCAATGAGCACAGATACCATTCCATATAGACCAAGGAGGGAATCAAGACAACTTACTCTAAACCTCAAAGGACTGAACTCAGCCCACTTTACACACCAGAAAAGATTATTGACATCTGGTCAGAATTTGAAAAACAATTTATCTATGTCTCTCTGGAAGAGAATCTAGTGGATGCACAGCAGCAAGCAACACAGCACGGAAAATCGGCTACACCCGGTGAGAAAAATAAACTGCAAAATAAAGGCAGTGAGTGAGAGATAAATTCTTCGAGACTTCGTTCAGGGGCTGTGATTGGAGTTGTTTTCAGCATATATTCACACACAGAAAGATGGGACCTAAGGGAGGACAATCGTGGGTCTGAGTGTCTTCGTGAGCATGAGTCAGCAAATGCAGCCCTTGTAGAATAACACTGCCTAGCCCTGATTCCATTGACCCGAAATCTCCAAATGTAGACGACCCTTCTACAGCGAACACATGCATGGGTCAGCCACAGGATGCTATCCCATTGGAAAGGGAAAAAACATGAAAAGGCACCTCATCTTCTCATATCCTGGTGCTCGGATTCAATCTTCCAGCCACTTTCCTGAAAATATCCCCACTTGGGGAAGTCAGCACTTTCAAAACCTTCTTTCTTATAGCTTAGAATTGGTTCCATGGAGGAACTACAACGGGGAAGAATAAGACACGATGCCTATATATTTGGACAGACATATGGTGCTCTAATTTCAACTGCTGAACATGATTTGACCCAAGTCTAAGCTTGCTCTCAGAAGGAGAATAGGGCTTGAAAATTTCCCGCTGATTTGTGACCAGTTCCCAAAGTGGGATGTTGAGCAGGGGATCTCAGCGAGCCTATAATTCATGGGCCTGCAGGATGGTCAAAGACACCTAATGTGGACAAATAAGTTGGGTTGAGCCAGAGAAAAGAACTTGAGAGCAAGGCAGAATTGCAAAAATGGGATTTCAAGAGGGAGACGCGTCTCGCCTGGTAAGAACCTAGAATGTGGCAGTACTTCTTCAACCATGCCTTTGTCGAAAAACGGTGTATGCCTTTCTCCTGAATATATTCCGAATAAAGGCATACACCGTTTTTGGGCAACCAGGCAGGGGCTCGGTGCAAATCAACACTACATAGTGCTATCACTTCCCATCTAAACAAAGGGTCATCTATGAAAAGTGTAAAGACTAGAAATTCAGGGTAGCATGGAGGTAAATCGTACCCACATTTTGTGGATTCCAGGATGAACTATGGCAATCGGTACCCTGGCGAAGTCTATGGTGTATTCAAAAATAATGTAAGACCCAAAGCTACAGCACATAGGACACTTCCACTCAAGGACGTATATTTTCAAGAAAACCAAAGAACCTCAGGTCACAGGCATCCCAACGTTTCCTGCTGCTCTCTTTACAAACGCCTCGACTAGGATACAATCTAAATTTCCTTGAACGGAAAACATGGATGGAGAATATGTGATTCTTATCTACAATGATATATTACAGAGCCAGGAAATCAATGAAATAACGCCACTTGCCGCCAAAGGAGTGTTCGTAGTTACAATCATTCTCAGTAAATTTAGTCACATAGAAAAAAGTGGTTTATCAAAGATATGAGGTACAGGTGGAATACAAAATTGCGTCCAATGCATGAAATGGCAGAGGAGAGAAAGCATCACACATTTAGCAAACACACTTATGCCTGTAGGAGCGCGAAGGTCATTTGAGGTGAGGAAAAACCAGGTGTTTTCAATGAGTACAGATACCATTCCATATAGACCAAAGAGGGAGTGAGGACAACTTACTCTAAACCTCAAAGGACTGAACTCAGCCCACTTTACACACCAGAAAAGATTATTTACAACTGGTTAGAATTTGAAAAACAATTTATCGATGTCTCTCTGGAAGAGAATCAAGTGGATGCACAGCAGCAAGCAACACAGCACTGAAAATCGGCTACACCCAGTGAGAAAAATAAACTGCAAAATAAAGGCAGTGAGTGAGAGATAAATTCTTCGAGACTTCGTTCAGGGGCTGTCATTGAAGTTCTTTTGAGCATATATTAACACACAGAAGGATCAGACCTAAGGGAGGACACTCGTGGGTCTGAGTGTCTTCGTGAGCATGAGTCAGCAAATGCAGCCCTTGTAGAATAACACTGCCTTTTCCTGATTCCATCGACCCGACATCTCCAAATGCAGACGACCCTTCCTACAGCGAACACATGCATGCGACAGCCACAGGATGCTACCCCATTGGAACGGCAAAAAACATGAAAAGCCACCTCATCTTCTCATATCCTCGTGCTCGGGTTCAAGCTTTCAGCCGCTTTTCTAAAAATATACCCAATTGGGGAAGTCAGCACTTTCAAAACACTCTTACTTATAACTTGGAATTGGTTCCATGGATGAACTACAACGGGGAAGAATAAGAGACGATGGCTATATATTTGGACAGGCACATGGCGCTCTAATTTCCAATGCTGAACAAGAATTGACCCAAGTCTAAGCTTGCTCTCAGAAGGAGAATTGAGCTTGAAAATTCCCTGCTGCTTTGGGACCAGTTCCGAAAGTGGGAAGTTGAGCCGGGGATCTCAGGGAGCCTATAATTCATGGCCCCGCAGGATGGTAAAAGGCACGTAATGTGGAAAAATGACTTGGGTTGAACCAGAGAAAAGAACTTGAGAGCAAGGCAGAATTGCAAAACTGGGATTTCAAGAGCGAGAAGCGTCTCGCCTGGTAAGAACTTGGATGTGGCAGTACTTCTTCAAACATGCCTTTGTCGAAAAAGGGTGTATGCCTTTATCCTGAATATCTTTAGGATAAAGGCATACACCGTTTTTGGGCAACCAGGCAGGGGCTCGGTGCAAATCAACACTACATAATGCTATCACTTCCCATCAAAACAAAGGGTCATGTACGAAAAGTGTAAAGACCAGAAATGCAGGGTAACGTGGAGGTAAATCGTACCCACATTTTGTGGATTGTGGGATGAACAATGGCAATCGGCACCCTGGCGAATTCTATGGTGTATTCGAAGATAAAGTAAGAAACAATGCTACAGCACATAGGACACTTCCATTCAAGGACGTATATTTTCAGGAAAACCAAAGAACCTCAGGTCACAGGCAACCCAACGTTTACTGCTGCTCTCTTTACAAAAGCCTCGACTAGGATACAATCTAAATTTCCTTGGACGGAATACATGGATGGAGAATATGTGATTCTTATCTACAATGATATATTACAGAGCCAGGAAATGAATGAAATAACGTCACTTGGCGCCACCGGAGTGTTCTTAGTTACAATCATTCTCAGTGAATTTAGTCACATAGAAAAAAGTGGTTTATCAGAGATATGAGGTACAGGTGGAATATAAAATTGCGTCCCTTGAACGAAATGGCAGACGACAGAGAGAATTACACATTTAGCAAACACACTTATGCCTGTAGGAGCGCAAAGGTCACATGAGGTGAGGAAAAACCAGGTGTTTTCAATGACCACAGATACCATTCCATATAGACCAAGGAGGGAATCAAGACAACTTACTCTAAACCTCAAAGGACTGAACTCAGCCCACTTTACACACCAGCAAAGATTATTGACATCTGGTCAGAATTTGAAAAACAATTTATCTATGTCTCTCTGGAAGAGAATCTAGTGGATGCACAGCAGCAAGCAACACAGCACAGAAAATCGGCTACACCCGGTGAGAAAAATAAACTGCAAAATAAAGGCAGTGAGTGAGAGATAAATTCTTCGAGACTTCGTTCAGGGGCTGTGATTGGAGTTGTTTTCAGCATATATTCACACACAGAAAGATGGGACCTAAGGGAGGACAATCGTGGGTCTGAGTGTCTTCGTGAGCATGAGTCAGCAAATGCAGCCCTTGTAGAATAACACTGCCTTGCCCTGATTCCATTGACCCGAAATCTCCAAATGTAGACGACCCTTCTACAGCAAACACATGCATGGGTTAGCCACAGGATGCTACCCCATTGGAACGGGAAAAAACATGAAAAGGCACCTCATCTTCTCATATCCTGGTGCTCGGGTTCAAGCTTCCAGCCACTTTCCTGAAAATATCCCCACTTGGGGAAGTCAGCACTTTCAAAACCTTCTTTCTTATAGCTTAGAATTTGTTCCATGGATGAACTACAACGGGGAAGAATAAGACACGATGCCTATATATTTGGACAGACATATGGTGCTCTAATTTCAACTGCTGAACATGATTTGACCCAAGTCAAAGCTTGCTCTCAGAAGGAGAATAGGGCTTGAAAATTTCCCGCTGATTTGTGACCAGTTCCCAAAGTGGGATGTTGAGCAGGGGATCTCAGCGAGCCTATAATTCATGGGCCTGCAGGATGGTCAAAGACACCTAATGTGGACAAATAACTTGGGTTGAGCCAGAGAAAAGAACTTGAGAGCAAGGCAGAATTGCAAAAATGGGATTTCAAGAGGGAGACGCGTCTCGCCTGGTAAGAACCTAGAATGTGGCAGTACTTCTTCAACCATGCCTTTGTCGAAAAACGGTGTATGCCTTTCTCCTGAATATATTCCGAATAAAGGCATACACCGTTTTTGGGCAACCAGGCAGGGGCTCGGTGCAAATCAACACTACATAGTGCTATCACTTCCCATCTAAACAAAGGGTCATCTACGAAAAGTGTAAAGACTAGAAATTCAGGGTAGCATGGAGGTAAATCGTACCCACATTTTGTGGATTCCAGGATGAACTATGGCAATCGGTACCCTGGCGAAGTCTATGGTGTATTCAAAAATAATGTAAGACCCAAAGCTACAGCACATAGGACACTTCCACTCAAGGACGTATATTTTCAAGAAAACCAAAGAACCTCAGGTCACAGGCAACCCAACGTTTACTGCTGCTCTCTTTACAAAAGCCTCGACTAGGATACAATCTAAATTTCCTTGGACGGAAAACATGGATGGAGAATATGTGATTCTTATCTACAATGATATATTACTGAGCCAGGAAATCAATGAAATAACGTCACTTGCCGCCAAAGGAGTGTTCGTAGTTACAATCATTCTCAGTAAATTTAGTCACATAGAAAAAAGTGGTTAATCAAAGATATGAGGTACAGGTGGAATACAAAATTGCGTCCCATGAATGAAATGGCAGACGAGAGAAAGCATCACACATTTAGCAAACACACTTATGCCTGTAGGAGCGCGAAGGTCACTTGAGGTGAGGAAAAACCAGGTGTTTTCAATGAGCACAGATACCATTCCATATAGACCAAAGAGGGCATCAAGACAACTTACTCTAAACCTCAAAGGACTGAACTCAGCCCACTTTACACACCAGAAAAGATTATTTACAACTGGTTAGAATTTGAAAAACAATTTATCGATGTCTCTCTGGAAGAGAATCAAGTGGATGCACAGCAGCAAGCAACACAGCACTGAAAATCGGCTACACCCCGTGAGAAAAATAAACTGCAAAATAAAGGCAGTGAGTGAGAGATAAATTCTTCGAGACTTCATTCAGGGGCTGTCATTGAAGTTGTTTTGAGCATATATTAACAAACAGAAGGATCGGACCTAAGGGAGGACACTCGTGGGTCTGAGTGTCTTCGTGAGCATGAGTCAGCAAATGCAGCCCTTGTCGAATAACACTGCCTTTTCCTGATTCCATGGACCCGAAATCTCCAAATGCAGACGACCCTTCCTACAGCGAACACATGCATGGGACAGCCACAGGATGCTACCACATTGGAACGGCAAAAAAAACATGAAAAGCTACCTCATCTTCTCATATCCTGGTGCTCGGGTTCAAGCTTTCAACCGCTTTTCTGAAAATATACCCAATCGGGGAAGTCAGCACTTTCAAAACACTCTTACTTATAACTTGGAATTGGTTCCATGGATGAACTACAATGGGGAAGAATAAGAGACGATGGCTATATATTTGGACAGGCACATGGCGCTCTAATTTCCAATGCTGAACAAGAATTGACCCAAGTCTAAGCTTGCTCTCGGAAGGAGAATTGGGCTTGAAAATTTCCTGCTGCTTTGGGACCAGTTCCGAAAGTGGGAAGTTTAGCTGGGGATCTCAGGGAGCCTATAATTCATGGCCCTGCAGGATGGTAAAAGGCACGTAATGTGGAAAAATGACTTGGGTTGAACCAGAGAAAAGAACTTGAGAGCAAGGCAGAATTGCAAAACTGGGATTTCAAGAGGGAGAAGCGTCTCGCCTGGTAAGAACCTAGGATGTGGCACTACTTCTTCAAACATGCCTTTGTCGAAAAAGGGTGTATGCCTTTATCCTGAATATCTTTAGGATAAAGGCATACACCGTTTTTGGGCAACCAGGCAGGGGCTCGGTGCAAATCAACACTACATAATGCTATCACTTCCCATCAAAACAAAGGGTCATGTACGAAAAGTGTAAAGACCAGAAATGCAGGGTAACGTGGAGGTAAATCGTACCCACATTTTGTGGATTGTGGGATGACCAATTGCAATCGGCACCCTGGCGAATTCTATGGTGTATTCGAAGATAAAGTAAGAAACAATGCTACAGCACATAGGACACTTCCATTCAAGGACGTATATTTTCAGGAAAACCAAAGAACCTCAGGTCACAGGCAACCCAACGTTTACTGCTGCTCTCTTTACAAAAGCCTCGACTAGGATACAATCTAAATTTCCTTGGACGGAATACATGGATGGAGAATATGTGATTCTTATCTACAATGATATATTACAGAGCCAGGAAATCAATGAAATAACGTCACTTGGCGCCACCGGAGTGTTCTTAGTTACAATCATTCTCAGTGAATTTAGTCACATAGAAAAAAGTGGTTTATCAAAGATATGAGGTACAGGTGGAATATAAAATTGCGTCCCTTGAACGAAATGGCAGACGACAGAGAGAATTACACATTTAGCAAACACACTTATGCCTGTAGGAGCGCAAAGGTCACATGAGGTGAGGAAAAACCAGGTGTTTTCAATGAGCACAGATACCATTCCATATAGACCAAGGAGGGAATCAAGACAACTTACTCTAAACCTCAAAGGACTGAACTCAGCCCACTTTACACACCAGAAAAGATTATTGACAACTGGTCAGAATTTGAAAAACAATTTATCTATGTCTCTCTGGAAGAGAATCTAGTGGATGCACAGCAGCAAGCAACACAGCACGGAAAATCGGCTACACCCGGTGAGAAAAATAAACTGCAAAATAAAGGCAGTGAGTGACAGATAAATTTTTCGAGACTTCGTTCAGGGGCTGTGATTGGAGTTGTTTTCAGCATATATTAACACACAGAATGATGGGACCTAAGGGGAGACAATCGTAGGTCTGAGTGTCTTCGTGAGCATGAGTCAGCAAATGCAGCCCTTGTAGAATAACACTGCCTTGCCCTGATTCCATTGACCCGAATTCTCCAAATGTAGACGACCCTTCTACAGCGAACACATGCATGGGTCAGCCACAGGATGCTACCCCATTGGAACGGGAAAAACATGAAAAGGCACCTCATCTTCTCATATCCTGGTGCTCGGATTCAAGCTTCCATCCACTTTCCTGAAAATATCCCCACTTGGGGAAGTCAGCACATTCAAAACCTTCTTTCTTATAGCTTGGAATTGGTTCCATGGATGGACTACAACGGGGAAGAATAAGACACGATGCCTATATATTTGGACAGGCATATGGTGCTCTAATTTCAACTGCTGAACAAGAATTGACCCAACTGTAAGCTTGCTCTCAGAAGGAGAATAGGGGTTGAAAATTTCCCGCTGATTTGTGACCAGTAACAAAAGTGGGAAGTTGAGCAGGGGATCTCAGCGAGCCTATAATTCATGGGCCTGCAGGATGGTCAAAGACACCTAATGTGGACAAATGACTTGGGTTGAGCCAGAGAAAAGAACTTGAGAGCAAGGCAGAATTGCAAAAATGGGATTTCAAGAGGGAGACGCTTCTCGCCTGGTAAGAACCTAGAATGTGGCAGTACTTCTTCAACCATGCCTTTGTCGAAAAACGGTGTATGCCTTTATCCTGAATATATTCCGAATAAAGGCATACACCGTTTTGGGGCAACCAGGCAGGGGCTCGGTCCAAATCAACACTACATAGTGCTATCACATCCCATCTAAACAAAGGGTCATCTACGAAAATTGTAAAGACTAGAAATTCAGGGTAGCATGGAGGTAAATCGTACCCACATTTTGTGGATTCCAGGATGAAAAATGGCAATCGGCACCCTGGCGAAGTCTATGGTGTATTCAAAAATAATGTAAGAAACAAAGCTAAAGCACATAGGACACTTCCACTCAAGGACGTATATTTTCAAGAAAACCAAAGAACCTCAGGTCACAGGCATCCCAACGTTTCCTGCTGCTCTCTTTACAAAAGCCTCGACTAGGATACAATCTAAATTTCCTTGGACGGAAAACATGGATGGAGAATATGTGATTCTTATCTACAATGATATATTACAGAGCCAGGAAATCAATGAAATAACGCCACTTGCCGCCAAAGGAGTGTTCGTAGTTACAATCATTCTCAGTAAATTTAGTCACATAGAAAAAAGTGGTTTATCAAAGATATGAGGTACAGGTGGAATACAAAATTGCGTCCAATGCATGAAATCGCAGAGGAGAGAAAGCATCACACATTTAGCAAACACACTTATGCCTGTAGGAGCGCGAAGGTCACTTGAGGTGAGGAAAAACCAGGTGTTTTCAATGAGTACAGATACCATTCCATATAGACCAAAGAGGGAATGAGGACAACTTACTCTAAACCTCAAAGGACTGAACTCAGCCCACTTTACACACCAGAAAAGATTATTGACAACTGGTCAGAATTTGAAAAACAATTTATCTATGTCTCTCTGGAAGAGAATCTAGTGGATGCACAGCAGCAAGCAACACAGCACGGAAAATCGGTTACACCCGGTGAGAAAAATAAACTGCAAAATAAAGGCAGTGAGTGACAGATAAATTTTTCGAGACTTCGTTCAGGGGCTGTGATTGGAGTTGTTTTCAGCATATATTCACACACAGAAAGATGGGACCTAAGGGAGGACAATCGTGAGTCTGAGTGTCTTCGTGAGCATGAGTCAGCAAATGCAGCCCTTGTAGAATAACACTGCCTTGCCCTGATTCCATTGACCCGAAATCTCCAAATGTAGACGACCCTTCTACAGCAAACACATGCATGGGTCAGCCACAGGATGCTACCCCATTGGAACGGGAAAAAACATGAAAAGGCACCTCATCTTCTCATATCCTGGTGCTCGGGTTCAAGCTTCCAGCCACTTTCCTGAAAATATCCCCACTTGGGGAAGTCAGCACTTTCAAAACCTTCTTTCTTATAGCTTGGAATTGGTTCCATGGATGAACTACAACGGGGAAGAATAAGACACGATGCCTATATATTTGGACAGGCATATGGTGCTCTAATTTCAACTGCTGAACAAGAATTGACCCAAGTCTCAGCTTGCTCTCAGAAGGAGAATTGGGCTTGAAAATTTCCCGCTGATTTGTGACCAGTTCCAAAAGTGGGAAGTTGAGCAGGGGATCTCAGCGAGCCTATAATTCATGGGCCTGCAGGATGGTCAAAGACACCTAATGTGGACAAATGACTTGGGTTGAGCCAGAGAAAAGAACTTGAGAGCAAGGCAGAATTGCAAAAATGGGATTTCAAGAGGGAGACGCGTCTCGCCTGGTAAGAACCTAGAATGTGGCAGTACTTCTTCAACCATGCCTTTGTCGAAAAACGGTGTATGCCTTTATCCTGAATATATTCCGAATAAAGGCATACACCGTTTTTGGGCAACCAGGCGGGGGCTCGGTGCAAATCAACACTACATAGTGCTATCACCTCCCATCTAAACAAAGGGTCATCTACGATAAGTGTAAACACTAGAAATTCAGGGTAGCATGGAGGTAAATCGTACCCACATTTTGTGGATCCCAGGATGAACAATTGGAATCGGCACCATGGCGAAGTCTATGGTGTATTCAAAAATAATGTAAGAAACAAAGCTACAGCACATAGGACACTTCCACTCAAGGACGTATACTTTCAAGAAAAACAAAGAATCTCAGGTCACAGGCAACCCAACGTTTACTGCTGCTCTCTTTCCAAAAGCCTAGACTAGGATACAATCTAAATTTCCTTGGACGGAAAACATGGATGGAGAATATGTGATTCTTATCTGCAATGATATATTACAGAGCCAGGAAATCAATGAAATAACGTCACTTGCCGCCACCGGAGTGTTCTTAGTTACAATCATTCTCAGTGAATTTAGTCCCATAGAAAAAAGTGGTTTATCAAAGATATGAGGTACAGGTGGAATATAAAATTGCATCCCTTGAACGAAATGGCAGACGACAGAAATAATTACACATTTAGCAAACCCACTTATGCTTGTAGGAGCGCAAAGGTCACTTGAGGTGAGGAAAAACCAGGTGTTTTCAATGAGCACAGATATCATTCCATGTAGACCAAAGTGGGAATCAAGACAACTTACTCTAAACATCAAAGGATTGAACTCAGCCCACTTTACACACCAAAAAAGTTTATTGACATCTGGTCAGAATTTGAAAAACAATTTATCGATGTCTCTCGGGAAGAGAATCAAGTGGATGCACAGCAGCAAGCAACACAGCACTGAAAATCGGCTACACCCCGTGAGAAAAATAAACTGCAAAATAAAGGCAGTGACTGAGAGATAAATACTTCGAGACTTCATTCAGGGGCTGTGTTTGAAGTTGTTTTGAGCATATATTAACACACAGAAAGATGGGACCTAAGGGAGGACACTCGTGGGTCTGAGTGTCTTCGTGAGCATGAGTCAGCAAATGCAGCCCTTGTAGAATAACACTGCCTTTCCCTGATTCCATTGACCTGAAATCTCCAAATGCAGACCACCCTTCCTACACCGAACACATGCATGGGACAGCCACAGGATGCTACCCCATTGGAACGGGAAAAAAACATGAAAAGCCACCTCATCTTCTCATATCCTGGTGCTCGGTTTCAAGCTTTCAGCCGATTTTCTGAAAATATTCCCACTTGGGGAAGTCAGCACTTTCAAAACACCCTTTCTTATAGCTTGGAATTGGTTCCATGGATGAACTACAACGGGGAAGGACAAGAGATGATCGCCATACATTTGGACAGGCACATGGCGCTCTAATTTAAAATGCTGAACAAGAATTGACCCAATTCTAAGCTTGCTCTCAGAAGGAAAATTGGGCTGGAAAATTTCCTGCTGCTTTGGGACCAGTTCCCAAAGTGGGAAGTTGAGCAGGGGATCTCAGGGAGCCTATAATTCATGGCCCTGCAGGATGGTAAAAGGCACGTAATGTGGAAAAATGACTTGGGTTGAACCAGAGAAAAGAACTTGAGAGCAAGGCAGAATTGCAAAACTGGGATTTCAAGAGGGAGAAGCGTCTCGCCTGGTAAGAACCTAGGATGTGGCAGTACTTCTTCAAACATGCCTTTGTCGAAAAAGGGTGTATGCCTTTATCCTGAATATCTTTAGGATAAAGGCATACACCGTTTTTGGGGAACCAGGCAGGGGCTCGGTGCAAATCAACACTACATAATGCTATCACTTCCCATCAAAACAAAGGGCCATGTACGAAAAGTTTAAAGACCAGAAATGCAGGGTAACGTGGAGGTAAATCGTACCCACATTTTGTGGATTGTGGGATGACCAATTGCAATCGGCACCCTGGCGAATTCTATGGTGTATTCGAAGATAAAGTAAGAAACAATGCTACAGCACATAGGACACTTCCATTCAAGGACGTATATTTTCAGGAAAACCAAAGAACCTCAGGTCACAAGCAACCCAACGTTTACTGCTGCTCTCTTTACAAAAGCCTCGACTAGGATACAATCTAAATTTCCTTGGACGGAAAACATGGATGAAGAATATGTGATTCTTATCTAAAATGATATATTACAGAGCCAGGTAATCAATGAAATAACGTCACTTGGCGCCACCGGAGTGTTCTTAGTTACAATCATTCTCAGTGAATTTAGTCACATAGAAAAAAGTGGTTTATCAAAGATATGAGGTACAGGTGGAATATAAAATTGCGTCCCTTGAACGAAATGGCAGACGACAGAGAGAATTACACATTTAGCGAACACACTTATGCCTGTAGGAGCGCAAAGGTCACATGAGGTGAGGACAAACCAGGTGTTTTCAATGAGCAAAGATACCATTCCATATAGACCAAGAAGGGAATGAGGACAACTTTCTCTAAACCTCAAAGGACTGAACTCAGCCCACTTTACACACCAGAAAAGATTATTCACAACTGGTCAGAATTTGAAAAACAATTTATCTATGTCTCTCTGGAAGAGAATCTAGTGGATGCACAGCAGCAAGCAACACAGCACGGAAAATCGGCTACACCCGGTGAGAAAAATAAACTGCAAAATAAAGGCAGTGAGTGACAGATAAATTCTTCGAGACTTCGTTCAGGGGCTGTGATTGGAGTTGTTTTCAGCATATATTCACACACAGAAAGATGGGACCTAAGGGAGGACACTCGTGGGTCTGAATGTCTTCGTGAGCATGAGTCAGCAAATGCAGCCCTTGTAGAATAACACTGCCTTGCCCTGATTCCATTGACCCGAAATCTCCAAATGTAGACGACCCTTCTACAGCAAACACATGCATGGGTCAGCCACAGGATGCTACCCCATTGGAACGGGAAAAAACATGAAAAGGCACCTCATCTTCTCATATCCTGGTGCTCGGGTTCAAGCTTCCAGCCACGTTCCTGAAAATATCCCCACTTGGGGAAGTCAGCACTTTCAAAACCTTCTTTCTTATAGCTTGGAATTGGTTCCATGGATGAACTACAACGGGGAAGAATAAGACACGATGCCTATATATTTGGACAGGCATATGGTGCTCTAATTTCAACTGCTGAACAAGAATTGACCCAAGTCTAAGCTTGCTCTCAGAAGGAGAATAGGGCTTGAAAATTTCCCGCTGATTTGTGACCAGTTCCAAAAGTGGGAAGTTGAGCAGGGGATCTCAGCGAGCATATAATTCATGGGCCTGCAGGATGGGCCAAGACACCTAATGTGGACAAATGACTTGGGTTGAGCCAGAGAAAAGAACTTGAGAGCAAGGCAGAATTGCAAAAATGGGATTTCAAGAGGGAGACGCGTCTCGCCTGGTAAGAAACTAGAATGTGGCAATACTTCTTCAACCATGCCTTTGTCGAAAAATGGTGTATGCCTTTATCCTGAATATATTCCGAATAAAGGCATACACCGTTTTTGGGCAACCAGGTAGGGGCTCGGTGCAAATCAACACTACATAGTGCTATCACTTCCCATCTAAACAAAGGGTCATCTACGAAAATTGTAAAGACTAGAAATTCAGGGTAGCATGGAGGTAAATCGTACCCACATTTTGTGGATTCCAGGATGAAAAATGGCAATCGGCACCCTGGCGAAGTCTATGGTGTATTCAGAAATAATGTAAGAAACAAAGCTACAGCACATAGGACACTTCCACTCAAGGACGTATATTTTCAAGAAAACCAAAGAACCTCAGGTCACAGGCATCCCAACGTTTCCTCCTGCTCTCTTTACAAAAGCCTCGACTAGGATACAATCTAAATTTCCTTGGACGGAAAACATGGATGGAGAATATGTGATTCTTATCTACAATTATATATTACTGAGCCAGGAAATCAATGAAATAACGCCACTTGCCGCCAAAGGAGTGTTTGTAGTTACAATCATTCTCAGTAAATTTAGTCACATAGAAAAAAGTGGTTTATCAAAGATATGAGGTACAGGTGGAATACAAAATTGCGTCCAATGCATGAAATGGCAGAGGAGAGAAAGCATCACACATTTAGCAAACACACTTATGACTGTAGGAGCGCGAAGGTCACTTGAGGTGAGGAAAAACCAGGTGTTTTCAATGAGCACAGATACCATTCCATATAGACCAAAGAGGGAATGAGGACAACTTACTCTAAACCTCAAAGGACTGAACTCAGCCCACTTTACACACCAGAAAAGATTATTTACAACTGGTTAGAATTTGAAAAACAATTTATCGATGTCTCTCTGGAAGAGAATCAAGTGGATGCACAGCAGCAAGCAACACAGCACGGAAAATCGGCTACACCCCGTGAGAAAAATAAACTGCAAAATAAAGGCAGTGAGTGAGAGATAAATTCTTTGAGACTTCGTTCAGGGGCTGTCATTGAAGTTCTTTTGAGCATATATTAACACACAGAAGGATCGGACCTAAGGGAGGAAACTCGTGGGTCTGAGTGTCTTCGTGAGCATGAGTCAGCAAATGCAGCCCTTGTAGAATAACACTGCCTTTTCCTGATTCCATGGACCCGACATCCCAAATGCAGACGACCCTTCCTACAGCGAACACATGCATGGGACAGCCACAGGATGCTACCCCATTGGAACGGCAAAAAACATGAAAAGCCACCTCATCTTCTCATATCCTCGTGCTCGGGTTCAAGCTTTCAGCCGCTTTTCTGAAAATATACCCAATTGGGGAAGTCACCACTTTCAAAACACTCTTACTTATAACTTGGAATTGGTTCCATGGATGAACTACAACGGGGAAGAATAAGAGACGATGGCTATATATTTGGACAGGCACATGGCCCTCTAATTTCCAATGCTGAACAAGAATTGACCCAAGTCTAAGCTTGCTCTCAGAAGGAGAATTGAGCTTGAAAATTCCCTGCTGCTTTGGGACCAGTTCCGAAAGTGGGAAGTTGAGCCGGGGATCTCAGGGAGCCTATAATTCATGGCCCTGCAGCATGGTAAAAGGCACGTAATGTGGAAAAATGACTTGGGTTGCACCAGAGAAAAGAACTTGAGAGCAAGGCAGAATTGCAAAACTGGGATTTCAAGAGGGAGAAGCGTCTCGCCTGGTAAGAACCTAGGATGTGGCAGTACTTCTTCAAACATGCCTTTGTCGAAAAAGGGTGTATGCCTTTATCCTGAATATCTTTAGGATAAAGGCATACACCGTTTTTGGGCAACCAGGCAGGGGCTCTGTGCAAATCAACACTACATAGTGCTATCACTTCCCATCTAAACAAAGGGTCATCTACGAAAAGTGTAAAGTCGAGAAATTCAGGGTAGCATGGAGGTAAATCGTACCCACATTTTGTGGATTGTGGGATGACCAATTGCAATCGGCACCCTGGCGAATTCTATGGTGTATTCGAAGATAAAGTAAGAAACAATGCTACAGCACATAGGACACTTCCATTCAAGGACGTATATTTTCAGGAAAACCAAAGAACCTCAGGTCACAGGCAACCCAACGTTTACTGCGGCTCTCTTTACAAAAGCCTCGACTAGGATACAATATAAATTTCCTTGGACGGAAAACATGGATGGAGAATATGTGATTCTTATCTACAATGATATATTACTGAGCAAGAAAATCAATGAAATAACGTCACTTGGCGCCACCGGTGTGTTCTTAGTTACAATCATTCTCAGTGGATTTAGTCAAATAGAAAAAAGGGGTTGATCAAATATATGAGGTACAGGTGGAATATAAAATTTTTCCCTTGAACGAAATGGCAGACGACAGAGAGAATTACACATTTAGCAAACACACTTATGCCTGTAGGAGCGCAAAGGTCACATGAGGTGAGGAAAAACCAGGTGTTTTCAATGAGCACAGATACCATTCCATATAGACCAAGGAGGGAATCAAGACAACTTACTCTAAACCTCAAAGGACTGAACTCAGCCCACTTTACACACCAGAAAAGATTATTGACAACTGGTCAGAATTTGAAAAACAATTTATCTATGTCTCTCTGGAAGAGAATCTAGTGGATGCACAGCAGCAAGCAACACAGCACGGAAAATCGGCTACACCCGGTGAGAAAAATAAACTGCAAAATAAAGGCAGTGAGTGACAGATAAATTCTCGAGACTTCGTTCAGGGGCTGTGATTGGAGTTGTTTTCAGCATATATTAACACACAGAAAGATGGGACCTAAGGGATGACAATCGTGGATCTGAGTGTCTTCGTGAGCATGAGTCAGCAAATGCAGCCCTTGTAGAATAACACTGCCTTGCCCTGATTCCATTGACCCGAATTCTCCAAATGTAGACGACCCTTATACAGCGAACACATGCATGGGTCAGCCACAGGATGCTACCCCATTGGAACGGGAAAAAACATGAAAAGGCACCTCATCTTCTCATATCCTGGTGCTCGGGTTCAAGCTTCCAGCCACTTTCCTGAAAATATCCCCACTTGCGGAAGTCAGCACTTTCAAAACCTTCTTTCTTATAGCTTGGAATTGGTTCCATGGATGAACTACAACGGGGAAGAATAAGACACGATGCCTATATATTTGGACAGGCATATGGTGCTCTAATTTCAACTGCTGAACAAGAATTGACCCAAGTCAAAGCTTGCTCTCAGAAGGAGAATAGGGCTTGAAAATTTCCCGCTGATTTGTGACCAGTTCCGAAAGTGGGAAGTTGAGCAGGGGATCTCAGCGATCCTATAATTCATGGGCCTGCAGGATGGGCCAAGACACCTAATGTGGACAAATGACTTGGGTTGAGCCAGAGAAAAGAACTTGAGAGCAAGGCAGAATTGCAAAAATGGGATTTCAAGAGGGAGAAGCGTCTCGCCTGGTAAGAACCTAGAATGTGGCAGTACTTCTTCAACCATGCCTTTGTCGAAAAACGGTGTATGCCTTTATCCTGAATATATTCCGAATAAAGGCATACACCGTTTTTGGGCAACCAGGCAGGGGCTCGGTGCAAATCAACACTAAATAGTGCTATCACTTCCCATCTAAACAAAGTGTCATCTAGGAAAAGTGTGAAGACTAGAAATTCAGGGTAGCATGGAGGTAAATCGTACCCTCATTTTGTGGATTCCAGGATGAACAATGGCAATCGGCACCCTGGCGAAGTCTATGGTGTATTCAAAAATAATGTAAGAAACAAAGCTACAGCACATAGGACACTTCCACTCAAGGATGAATATTTTCAAGAAAATGAAAGAACCTCAGGTCATAGGCAACCCAACGTTTACTGCTGCTCTCTTTACAAAAGCCTCGACTAGGATACAATCTAAATTTCCTTGGACGGAAAACATGGATGGAGAATATGTGATTCTTATCTACAATGATATATTACTGAGCCAGGAAATCAATGAAGTAACGTCACTTGCCGCCAAAGGAGTGTTCGTCGTTACAATCATTCTCAGTAAATTTAGTCACAAAGAAAAAAGTGGTTTATCAAAGATATGAGGTACAGGTGGAATACAAAATTGCGTCCCATGAATGAAATGGCAGACGAGAGAAAGCATCACACATTTAGCAAACACACTTATGCCTGTAGGAGCGCGAAGGTCACTTGAGGTGAGGAAAAACCAGGTGTTTTCAATGAGCACAGATAACATTCCGTATAGACCAAGGAGGGAGTCAAGACAACTTACTCTAAACCTCAAAGGACTGAACTCAGCCCACTTTACACACCAGAAAAGATTATTTACAACTGGTTAGAATTTGAAAAACAATTTATCGATGTCTCTCTGGAAGAGAATCAAGTGGATGCACAGCAGCAAGCAACACAGCACTGAAAATCGGCTACACCCCGTGAGAAAAATAAACTGCAAAATAAAGGCAGTGAGTGAGAGATAAATTCTTCGAGACTTCGTTCAGGGGCTGTCATTGAATTTCTTTTGAGCATATATTAACACACAGAAGGATCAGACCTAAGGGAGGACACTCGTGGGTCTGAGTGTCTTCGTGAGCATGAGTCAGCAAATGCAGCCCTTGTAGAATAACACTGCCTTTTCCTGATTCCATCGACCCGACATCTCCAAATGCAGACGACCCTTCCTACAGCGAACACATGCATGGGACAGCCACAGGATGCTACCCCATTGGAACGGCAAAAAACATGAAAAACCACCTCATCTTCTCATATCCTGGTGCTCGGGTTCAAGCTTTCAGCCGCTTTTCTGAAAATATACCCAATTGGGGAAGTCAGCACTTTCAAAACACTCTTACTTATAACTTGGAATTGGTTCCATGGATGAACTACAACGGGGAAGAATAAGAGACGATGGCTATATATTTGGACAGGCACATGGCACTCTAATTTCCAATGCTGAACAAGAATTGACCCAAGTCTAAGCTTGCTCTCAGAAGGAGAATTGAGCTTGAAAATTCCCTGCTGCTTTGGGACCAGTTCCGAAAGTGGGAAGTTGAGCCGGGGATCTCAGGGAGCCTATAATTCATGGCCCTGCAGGATGGTAAAAGGCACGTAATGTGGAAAAATGACTTGGGTTGAACCAGAGAAAAGAACTTGAGAGCAAGGCAGAATTGCAAAAATGGGATTTCAAGAGCGAGAAGCGTCTCGCCTGGTAAGAACTTGGATGTGGCAGTACTTCTTCAAACATGCCTTTGTCGAAAAAGGGTGTATGCCTTTATCCTGAATATCTTTAGGATAAAGGCATACACCGTTTTTGGGCAACCAGGCAGGGGCTCGGTGCAAATCAACACTACATAATGCTATCACTTCCCATCAAAACAAAGGGTCATGTACGAAAAGTGTAAAGACCAGAAATGCAGGGTAACGTGGAGGTAAATCGTACCCACATTTTGTGGATTGTGGGATGAACAATGGCAATCGGCACCCTGGCGAATTCTATGGTGTATTCGAAGATAAAGTAAGAAACAATGCTACAGCACATAGGACACTTCCATTCAAGGACGTATATTTTCAGGAAAACCAAAGAACCTCAGGTCACAGGCAACCCAACGTTTACTGCTGCTCTCTTTACAAAAGCCTCGACTAGGATACAATCTAAATTTCCTTGGACGGAATACATGGATGGAGAATATGTGATTCTTATCTACAATGATATATTACAGAGCCAGGTAATCAATGAAATAACGTCACTTGGCGCCACCGGAGTGTTCTTAGTTACAATCATTCTCAGTGAATTTAGTCACATAGAAAAAAGTGGTTTATCAAAGATATGAGGTACAGGTGGAATATAAAATTGCGTCCCTTGAACGAAATGGCAGACGACAGAGAGAATTACACATTTAGCAAACACACTTATGCCTGTAGGAGGGCAAAGGTCACATGAGGTGAGGAAAAACCAGGTGTTTTCAATGAGCACAGATACCATTCCATATAGACCAAGGAGGGAATCAAGACAACTTACTCTAAACCTCAAAGGACTGAACTCAGCCCACTTTACACACCAGAAAAGATTATTGACATCTGGTCAGAATTTGAAAAACAATTTATCTATGTCTCTCTGGAAGAGAATCTAGTGGATGCACAGCAGCAAGCAACACAGCACGGAAAATCGGCTACACCCGGTGAGAAAAATAAACTGCAAAATAAAGGCAGTGAGTGAGAGATAAATTCTTCGAGACTTCGTTCAGGGGCTGTGATTGGAGTTGTTTTCAGCATATATTCACACACAGAAAGATGGGACCTAAGGGAGGACAATCGTGGGTCTGAGTGTCTTCGTGAGCATGAGTCAGCAAATGCAGCCCTTGTAGAATAACACTGCCTAGCCCTGATTCCATTGACCCGAAATCTCCAAATGTAGACGACCCTTCTACAGCGAACACATGCATGGGTCAGCCACAGGATGCTATCCCATTGGAAAGGGAAAAAACATGAAAAGGCACCTCATCTTCTCATATCCTGGTGCTCGGATTCAATCTTCCAGCCACTTTCCTGAAAATATCCCCACTTGGGGAAGTCAGCACTTTCAAAACCTTCTTTCTTATAGCTTAGAATTGGTTCCATGGATGAACTACAACGGGGAAGAATAAGACACGATGCCTATATATTTGGACAGACATATGGTGCTCTAATTTCAACTGCTGAACATGATTTGACCCAAGTCTAAGCTTGCTCTCAGAAGGAGAATAGGGCTTGAAAATTTCCCGCTGATTTGTGACCAGTTCCCAAAGTGGGATGTTGAGCAGGGGATCTCAGCGAGCCTATAATTCATGGGCCTGCAGGATGGTCAAAGACACCTAATGTGGACAAATAAGTTGGGTTGAGCCAGAGAGAAGAACTTGAGAGCAAGGCAGAATTGCAAAAATGGGATTTCAAGAGGGAGACGCGTCTCGCCTGGTAAGAACCTAGAATGTGGCAGTACTTCTTCAACCATGCCTTTGTCGAAAAACGGTGTATGCCTTTCTCCTGAATATATTCCGAATAAAGGCATACACCGTTTTTGGGCAACCAGGCAGGGGCTCGGTGCAAATCAACACTACATAGTGCTATCACTTCCCATCTAAACAAAGGGTCATCTATGAAAAGTGTAAAGACTAGAAATTCAGGGTAGCATGGAGGTAAATCGTACCCACATTTTGTGGATTCCAGGATGAACTATGGCAATCGGTACCCTGGCGAAGTCTATGGTGTATTCAAAAATAATGTAAGACCCAAAGCTACAGCACATAGGACACTTCCACTCAAGGACGTATATTTTCAAGAAAACCAAAGAACCTCAGGTCACAGGCATCCCAACGTTTCCTGCTGCTCTCTTTACAAAAGCCTCGACTAGGATACAATCTAAATTTCCTTGAACGGAAAACATGGATGGAGAATATGTGATTCTTATCTACAATGATATATTACAGAGCCAGGAAATCAATGAAATAACGCCACTTGCCGCCAAAGGAGTGTTCGTAGTTACAATCATTCTCAGTAAATTTAGTCACATAGAAAAAAGTGGTTTATCAAAGATATGAGGTACAGGTGGAATACAAAATTGCGTCCAATGCATGAAATGGCAGAGGAGAGAAAGCATCACACATTTAGCAAACACACTTATGCCTGTAGGAGCGCGAAGGTCACTTGAGGTGAGGAAAAACCAGGTGTTTTCAATGAGTACAGATACCATTCCATATAGACCAAAGAGGGAGTGAGGACAACTTACTCTAAACCTCAAAGGACTGAACTCAGCCCACTTTACACACCAGAAAAGATTATTTACAACTGGTTAGAATTTGAAAAACAATTTATCGATGTCTCTCTGGAAGAGAATCAAGTGGATGCACAGCAGCAAGCAACACAGCACTGAAAATCGGCTACACCCCGTGAGAAAAATAAACTGCAAAATAAAGGCAGTGAGTGAGAGATAAATTCTTCGAGACTTCGTTCAGGGGCTGTCATTGAAGTTCTTTTGAGCATATATTAACACACAGAAGGATCAGACCTAAGGGAGGACACTCGTGGGTCTGAGTGTCTTCGTGAGCATGAGTCAGCAAATGCAGCCCTTGTAGAATAACACTGCCTTTTCCTGATTCCATCGACCCGACATCTCCAAATGCAGACGACCCTTCCTACAGCGAACACATGCATGCGACAGCCACAGGATGCTACCCCATTGGAACGGCAAAAAACATGAAAAGCCACCTCATCTTCTCATATCCTCGTGCTCGGGTTCAAGCTTTCAGCCGCTTTTCTAAAAATATACCCAATTGGGGAAGTCAGCACTTTCAAAACACTCTTACTTATAACTTGGAATTGGTTCCATGGATGAACTACAACGGGGAAGAATAAGAGACGATGGCTATATATTTGGACAGGCACATGGCGCTCTAATTTCCAATGCTGAACAAGAATTGACCCAAGTCTAAGCTTGCTCTCAGAAGGAGAATTGAGCTTGAAAATTCCCTGCTGCTTTGGGACCAGTTCCGAAAGTGGGAAGTTGAGCCGGGGATCTCAGGGAGCCTATAATTCATGGCCCCGCAGGATGGTAAAAGGCACGTAATGTGGAAAAATGACTTGGGTTGAACCAGAGAAAAGAACTTGAGAGCAAGGCAGAATTGCAAAACTGGGATTTCAAGAGCGAGAAGCGTCTCGCCTGGTAAGAACTTGGATGTGGCAGTACTTCTTCAAACATGCCTTTGTCGAAAAAGGGTGTATGCCTTTATCCTGAATATCTTTAGGATAAAGGCATACACCGTTTTTGGGCAACCAGGCAGGGGCTCGGTGCAAATCAACACTACATAATGCTATCACTTCCCATCAAAACAAAGGGTCATGTACGAAAAGTGTAAAGACCAGAAATGCAGGGTAACGTGGAGGTAAATCGTACCCACATTTTGTGGATTGTGGGATGAACAATGGCAATCGGCACCCTGGCGAATTCTATGGTGTATTCGAAGATAAAGTAAGAAACAATGCTACAGCACATAGGACACTTCCATTCAAGGACGTATATTTTCAGGAAAACCAAAGAACCTCAGGTCACAGGCAACCCAACGTTTACTGCTGCTCTCTTTACAAAAGCCTCGACTAGGATACAATCTAAATTTCCTTGGACGGAATACATGGATGGAGAATATGTGATTCTTATCTACAATGATATATTACAGAGCCAGGAAATGAATGAAATAACGTCACTTGGCGCCACCGGAGTGTTCTTAGTTACAAACATTCTCAGTGAATTTAGTCACATAGAAAAAAGTGGTTTATCAGAGATATGAGGTACAGGTGGAATATAAAATTGCGTCCCTTGAACGAAATGGCAGACGACAGAGAGAATTACACATTTAGCAAACACACTTATGCCTGTAGGAGGGCAAAGGTCACATGAGGTGAGGAAAAACCAGGTGTTTTCAATGAGCACAGATACCATTCCATATAGACCAAGGAGGGAATCAAGACAACTTACTCTAAAGTCAAAGGACTGAACTCAGCCCTCTTTACACACCAGAAAAGATTATTGACATCTGGTCAGAATTTGAAAAACAATTTATCTATGTCTCTCTGGAAGAGAATCTAGTGGATGCACAGCAGCAAGCAACACAGCACAGAAAATCGGCTACACCCGGTGAGAAAAATAAACTGCAAAATAAAGGCAGTGAGTGAGAGATAAATTCTTCGAGACTTCGTTCAGGGGCTGTGATTGGAGTTGTTTTCAGCATATATTCACACACAGAAAGATGGGACCTAAGGGAGGACAATCGTGGGTCTGAGTGTCTTCGTGAGCATGAGTCAGCAAATGCAGCCCTTGTAGAATAACACTGCCTTGCCCTGATTCCATTGACCCGAAATCTCCAAATGTAGACGACCCTTCTACAGCAAACACATGCATGGGTTAGCCACAGGATGCTACCCCATTGGAACGGGAAAAAACATGAAAAGGCACCTCATCTTCTCATATCCTGGTGCTCGGGTTCAAGCTTCCAGCCACTTTCCTGAAAATATCCCCACTTGGGGAAGTCAGCACTTTCAAAACCTTCTTTCTTATAGCTTAGAATTTGTTCCATGGATGAACTACAACGGGGAAGAATAAGACACGATGCCTATATATTTGGACAGACATATGGTGCTCTAATTTCAACTGCTGAACATGATTTGACCCAAGTCAAAGCTTGCTCTCAGAAGGAGAATAGGGCTTGAAAATTTCCCGCTGATTTGTGACCAGTTCCCAAAGTGGGATGTTGAGCAGGGGATCTCAGCGAGCCTATAATTCATGGGCCTGCAGGATGGTCAAAGACACCTAATGTGGACAAATAACTTGGGTTGAGCCAGAGAAAAGAACTTGAGAGCAAGGCAGAATTGCAAAAATGGGATTTCAAGAGGGAGACGCGTCTCGCCTGGTAAGAACCTAGAATGTGGCAGTACTTCTTCAACCATGCCTTTGTCGAAAAACGGTGTATGCCTTTCTCCTGAATATATTCCGAATAAAGGCATACACCGTTTTTGGGCAACCAGGCAGGGGCTCGGTGCAAATCAACACTACATAGTGCTATCACTTCCCATCTAAACAAAGGGTCATCTACGAAAAGTGTAAAGACTAGAAATTCAGGGTAGCATGGAGGTAAATCGTACCCACATTTTGTGGATTCCAGGATGAACTATGGCAATCGGTACCCTGGCGAAGTCTATGGTGTATTCAAAAATAATGTAAGACCCAAAGCTACAGCACATAGGACACTTCCACTCAAGGACGTATATTTTCAAGAAAACCAAAGAACCTCAGGTCACAGGCAACCCAACGTTTACTGCTGCTCTCTTTACAAAAGCCTCGACTAGGATACAATCTAAATTTCCTTGGACGGAAAACATGGATGGAGAATATGTGATTCTTATCTACAATGATATATTACTGAGCCAGGAAATCAATGAAATAACGTCACTTGCCGCCAAAGGAGTGTTCGTAGTTACAATCATTCTCAGTAAATTTAGTCACATAGAAAAAAGTGGTTAATCAAAGATATGAGGTACAGGTGGAATACAAAATTGCGTCCCATGAATGAAATGGCAGACGAGAGAAAGCATCACACATTTAGCAAACACACTTATGCCTGTAGGAGCGCGAAGGTCACTTGAGGTGAGGAAAAACCAGGTGTTTTCAATGAGCACAGATACCATTCCATATAGACCAAAGAGGGCATCAAGACAACTTACTCTAAACCTCAAAGGACTGAACTCAGCCCACTTTACACACCAGAAAAGATTATTTACAACTGGTTAGAATTTGAAAAACAATTTATCGATGTCTCTCTGGAAGAGAATCAAGTGGATGCACAGCAGCAAGCAACACAGCACTGAAAATCGGCTACACCCCGTGAGAAAAATAAACTGCAAAATAAAGGCAGTGAGTGAGAGATAAATTCTTCGAGACTTCATTCAGGGGCTGTCATTGAAGTTGTTTTGAGCATATATTAACAAACAGAAGGATCGGACCTAAGGGAGGACACTCGTGGGTCTGAGTGTCTTCGTGAGCATGAGTCAGCAAATGCAGCCCTTGTCGAATAACACTGCCTTTTCCTGATTCCATGGACCCGAAATCTCCAAATGCAGACGACCCTTCCTACAGCGAACACATGCATGGGACAGCCACAGGATGCTACCACATTGGAACGGCAAAAAAAACATGAAAAGCTACCTCATCTTCTCATATCCTGGTGCTCGGGTTCAAGCTTTCAACCGCTTTTCTGAAAATATACCCAATCGGGGAAGTCAGCACTTTCAAAACACTCTTACTTATAACTTGGAATTGGTTCCATGGATGAACTACAATGGGGAAGAATAAGAGACGATGGCTATATATTTGGACAGGCACATGGCGCTCTAATTTCCAATGCTGAACAAGAATTGACCCAAGTCTAAGCTTGCTCTCGGAAGGAGAATTGGGCTTGAAAATTTCCTGCTGCTTTGGGACCAGTTCCGAAAGTGGGAAGTTTAGCTGGGGATCTCAGGGAGCCTATAATTCATGGCCCTGCAGGATGGTAAAAGGCACGTAATGTGGAAAAATGACTTGGGTTGAACCAGAGAAAAGAACTTGAGAGCAAGGCAGAATTGCAAAACTGGGATTTCAAGAGGGAGAAGCGTCTCGCCTGGTAAGAACCTAGGATGTGGCAGTACTTCTTCAAACATGCCTTTGTCGAAAAAGGGTGTATGCCTTTATCCTGAATATCTTTAGGATAAAGGCATACACCGTTTTTGGGCAACCAGGCAGGGGCTCTGTGCAAATCAACACTACATAGTGCTATCACTTCCCATCTAAACAAAGGGTCATCTACGAAAAGTGTAAAGTCGAGAAATTCAGGGTAGCATGGAGGTAAATCGTACCCACATTTTGTGGATTGTGGGATGACCAATTGCAATCGGCACCCTGGCGAATTCTATGGTGTATTCGAAGATAAAGTAAGAAACAATGCTACAGCACATAGGACACTTCCATTCAAGGACGTATATTTTCAGGAAAACCAAAGAACCTCAGGTCACAGGCAACCCAACGTTTACTGCGGCTCTCTTTACAAAAGCCTCGACTAGGATACAATATAAATTTCCTTGGACGGAAAACATGGATGGAGAATATGTGATTCTTATCTACAATGATATATTACTGAGCAAGAAAATCAATGAAATAACGTCACTTGGCGCCACCGGTGTGTTCTTAGTTACAATCATTCTCAGTGGATTTAGTCAAATAGAAAAAAGGGGTTGATCAAATATATGAGGTACAGGTGGAATATAAAATTTTTCCCTTGAACGAAATGGCAGACGACAGAGAGAATTACACATTTAGCAAACACACTTATGCCTGTAGGAGCGCAAAGGTCACATGAGGTGAGGAAAAACCAGGTGTTTTCAATGAGCACAGATACCATTCCATATAGACCAAGGAGGGAATCAAGACAACTTACTCTAAACCTCAAAGGACTGAACTCAGCCCACTTTACACACCAGAAAAGATTATTGACAACTGGTCAGAATTTGAAAAACAATTTATCTATGTCTCTCTGGAAGAGAATCTAGTGGATGCACAGCAGCAAGCAACACAGCACGGAAAATCGGCTACACCCGGTGAGAAAAATAAACTGCAAAATAAAGGCAGTGAGTGACAGATAAATTCTCGAGACTTCGTTCAGGGGCTGTGATTGGAGTTGTTTTCAGCATATATTAACACACAGAAAGATGGGACCTAAGGGATGACAATCGTGGATCTGAGTGTCTTCGTGAGCATGAGTCAGCAAATGCAGCCCTTGTAGAATAACACTGCCTTGCCCTGATTCCATTGACCCGAATTCTCCAAATGTAGACGACCCTTATACAGCGAACACATGCATGGGTCAGCCACAGGATGCTACCCCATTGGAACGGGAAAAAACATGAAAAGGCACCTCATCTTCTCATATCCTGGTGCTCGGGTTCAAGCTTCCAGCCACTTTCCTGAAAATATCCCCACTTGCGGAAGTCAGCACTTTCAAAACCTTCTTTCTTATAGCTTGGAATTGGTTCCATGGATGAACTACAACGGGGAAGAATAAGACACGATGCCTATATATTTGGACAGGCATATGGTGCTCTAATTTCAACTGCTGAACAAGAATTGACCCAAGTCAAAGCTTGCTCTCAGAAGGAGAATAGGGCTTGAAAATTTCCCGCTGATTTGTGACCAGTTCCGAAAGTGGGAAGTTGAGCAGGGGATCTCAGCGATCCTATAATTCATGGGCCTGCAGGATGGGCCAAGACACCTAATGTGGACAAATGACTTGGGTTGAGCCAGAGAAAAGAACTTGAGAGCAAGGCAGAATTGCAAAAATGGGATTTCAAGAGGGAGAAGCGTCTCGCCTGGTAAGAACCTAGAATGTGGCAGTACTTCTTCAACCATGCCTTTGTCGAAAAACGGTGTATGCCTTTATCCTGAATATATTCCGAATAAAGGCATACACCGTTTTTGGGCAACCAGGCAGGGGCTCGGTGCAAATCAACACTAAATAGTGCTATCACTTCCCATCTAAACAAAGTGTCATCTAGGAAAAGTGTGAAGACTAGAAATTCAGGGTAGCATGGAGGTAAATCGTACCCTCATTTTGTGGATTCCAGGATGAACAATGGCAATCGGCACCCTGGCGAAGTCTATGGTGTATTCAAAAATAATGTAAGAAACAAAGCTACAGCACATAGGACACTTCCACTCAAGGATGAATATTTTCAAGAAAATGAAAGAACCTCAGGTCATAGGCAACCCAACGTTTACTGCTGCTCTCTTTACAAAAGCCTCGACTAGGATACAATCTAAATTTCCTTGGACGGAAAACATGGATGGAGAATATGTGATTCTTATCTACAATGATATATTACTGAGCCAGGAAATCAATGAAGTAACGTCACTTGCCGCCAAAGGAGTGTTCGTCGTTACAATCATTCTCAGTAAATTTAGTCACATAGAAAAAAGTGGTTTATCAAAGATATGAGGTACAGGTGGAATACAAAATTGCGTCCCATGAATGAAATGGCAGACGAGAGAAAGCATCACACATTTAGCAAACACACTTATGCCTGTAGGAGCGCGAAGGTCACTTGAGGTGAGGAAAAACCAGGTGTTTTCAATGAGCACAGATACCATTCCATATAGACCAAGGAGGGAATCAAGACAACTTACTCTAAACCTCAAAGGACTGAACTCAGCCCACTTTACACACCAGAAAAGATTATTGACATCTGGTCAGAATTTGAAAAACAATTTATCTATGTCTCTCTGGAAGAGAATCTAGTGGATGCACAGCAGCAAGCAACACAGCACGGAAAATCGGCTACACCCGGTGAGAAAAATAAACTGCAAAATAAAGGCAGTGAGTGAGAGATAAATTCTTCGAGACTTCGTTCAGGGGCTGTGATTGGAGTTGTTTTCAGCATATATTCACACACAGAAAGATGGGACCTAAGGGAGGACAATCGTGGGTCTGAGTGTCTTCGTGAGCATGAGTCAGCAAATGCAGCCCTTGTAGAATAACACTGCCTAGCCCTGATTCCATTGACCCGAAATCTCCAAATGTAGACGACCCTTCTACAGCGAACACATGCATGGGTCAGCCACAGGATGCTATCCCATTGGAAAGGGAAAAAACATGAAAAGGCACCTCATCTTCTCATATCCTGGTGCTCGGATTCAATCTTCCAGCCACTTTCCTGAAAATATCCCCACTTGGGGAAGTCAGCACTTTCAAAACCTTCTTTCTTATAGCTTAGAATTGGTTCCATGGATGAACTACAACGGGGAAGAATAAGACACGATGCCTATATATTTGGACAGACATATGGTGCTCTAATTTCAACTGCTGAACATGATTTGACCCAAGTCTAAGCTTGCTCTCAGAAGGAGAATAGGGCTTGAAAATTTCCCGCTGATTTGTGACCAGTTCCCAAAGTGGGATGTTGAGCAGGGGATCTCAGCGAGCCTATAATTCATGGGCCTGCAGGATGGTCAAAGACACCTAATGTGGACAAATAAGTTGGGTTGAGCCAGAGAAAAGAACTTGAGAGCAAGGCAGAATTGCAAAAATGGGATTTCAAGAGGGAGACGCGTCTCGCCTGGTAAGAACCTAGAATGTGGCAGTACTTCTTCAACCATGCCTTTGTCGAAAAACGGTGTATGCCTTTCTCCTGAATATATTCCGAATAAAGGCATACACCGTTTTTGGGCAACCAGGCAGGGGCTCGGTGCAAATCAACACTACATAGTGCTATCACTTCCCATCTAAACAAAGGGTCATCTATGAAAAGTGTAAAGACTAGAAATTCAGGGTAGCATGGAGGTAAATCGTACCCACATTTTGTGGATTCCAGGATGAACTATGGCAATCGGTACCCTGGCGAAGTCTATGGTGTATTCAAAAATAATGTAAGACCCAAAGCTACAGCACATAGGACACTTCCACTCAAGGACGTATATTTTCAAGAAAACCAAAGAACCTCAGGTCACAGGCATCCCAACGTTTCCTGCTGCTCTCTTTACAAAAGCCTCGACTAGGATACAATCTAAATTTCCTTGAACGGAAAACATGGATGGAGAATATGTGATTCTTATCTACAATGATATATTACAGAGCCAGGAAATCAATGAAATAACGCCACTTGCCGCCAAAGGAGTGTTCGTAGTTACAATCATTCTCAGTAAATTTAGTCACATAGAAAAAAGTGGTTTATCAAAGATATGAGGTACAGGTGGAATACAAAATTGCGTCCAATGCATGAAATGGCAGAGGAGAGAAAGCATCACACATTTAGCAAACACACTTATGCCTGTAGGAGCGCGAAGGTCACTTGAGGTGAGGAAAAACCAGGTGTTTTCAATGAGTACAGATACCATTCCATATAGACCAAAGAGGGAGTGAGGACAACTTACTCTAAACCTCAAAGGACTGAACTCAGCCCACTTTACACACCAGAAAAGATTATTTACAACTGGTTAGAATTTGAAAAACAATTTATCGATGTCTCTCTGGAAGAGAATCAAGTGGATGCACAGCAGCAAGCAACACAGCACTGAAAATCGGCTACACCCCGTGAGAAAAATAAACTGCAAAATAAAGGCAGTGAGTGAGAGATAAATTCTTCGAGACTTCGTTCAGGGGCTGTCATTGAAGTTCTTTTGAGCATATATTAACACACAGAAGGATCAGACCTAAGGGAGGACACTCGTGGGTCTGAGTGTCTTCGTGAGCATGAGTCAGCAAATGCAGCCCTTGTAGAATAACACTGCCTTTTCCTGATTCCATCGACCCGACATCTCCAAATGCAGACGACCCTTCCTACAGCGAACACATGCATGCGACAGCCACAGGATGCTACCCCATTGGAACGGCAAAAAACATGAAAAGCCACCTCATCTTCTCATATCCTCGTGCTCGGGTTCAAGCTTTCAGCCGCTTTTCTAAAAATATACCCAATTGGGGAAGTCAGCACTTTCAAAACACTCTTACTTATAACTTGGAATTGGTTCCATGGATGAACTACAACGGGGAAGAATAAGAGACGATGGCTATATATTTGGACAGGCACATGGCGCTCTAATTTCCAATGCTGAACAAGAATTGACCCAAGTCTAAGCTTGCTCTCAGAAGGAGAATTGAGCTTGAAAATTCCCTGCTGCTTTGGGACAAGTTCCGAAAGTGGGAAGTTGAGCCGGGGATCTCAGGGAGCCTATAATTCATGGCCCCGCAGGATGGTAAAAGGCACGTAATGTGGAGAAATGACTTGGGTTGAACCAGAGAAAAGAACTTGAGAGCAAGGCAGAATTGCAAAACTGGGATTTCAAGAGCGAGAAGCGTCTCGCCTGGTAAGAACTTGGATGTGGCAGTACTTCTTCAAACATGCCTTTGTTGAAAAAGGGTGTATGCCTTTATCCTGAATATCTTTAGGATAAAGGCATACACCGTTTTTGGGCAACCAGGCAGGGGCTCGGTGCAAATCAACACTACATAATGCTATCACTTCCCATCAAAACAAAGGGTCATGTACGAAAAGTGTAAAGACCAGAAATGCAGGGTAACGTGGAGGTAAATCGTACCCACATTTTGTGGATTGTGGGATGAACAATGGCAATCGGCACCCTGGCGAATTCTATGGTGTATTCGAAGATAAAGTAAGAAACAATGCTACAGCACATAGGACACTTCCATTCAAGGACGTATATTTTCAGGAAAACCAAAGAACCTCAGGTCACAGGCAACCCAACGTTTACTGCTGCTCTCTTTACAAAAGCCTCGACTAGGATACAATCTAAATTTCCTTGGACGGAATACATGGATGGAGAATATGTGATTCTTATCTACAATGATATATTACAGAGCCAGGAAATGAATGAAATAACGTCACTTGGCGCCACCGGAGTGTTCTTAGTTACAATCATTCTCAGTGAATTTAGTCACATAGAAAAAAGTGGTTTATCAGAGATATGAGGTACAGGTGGAATATAAAATTGCGTCCCTTGAACGAAATGGCAGACGACAGAGAGAATTACACATTTAGCAAACACACTTATGCCTGTAGGAGCGCAAAGGTCACATGAGGTGAGGAAAAACCAGGTGTTTTCAATGACCACAGATACCATTCCATATAGACCAAGGAGGGAATCAAGACAACTTACTCTAAACCTCAAAGGACTGAACTCAGCCCACTTTACACACCAGAAAAGATTATTGACATCTGGTCAGAATTTGAAAAACAATTTATCTATGTCTCTCTGGAAGAGAATCTAGTGGATGCACAGCAGCAAGCAACACAGCACAGAAAATCGGCTACACCCGGTGAGAAAAATAAACTGCAAAATAAAGGCAGTGAGTGAGAGATAAATTCTTCGAGACTTCGTTCAGGGGCTGTGATTGGAGTTGTTTTCAGCATATATTCACACACAGAAAGATGGGACCTAAGGGAGGACAATCGTGGGTCTGAGTGTCTTCGTGAGCATGAGTCAGCAAATGCAGCCCTTGTAGAATAACACTGCCTTGCCCTGATTCCATTGACCCGAAATCTCCAAATGTAGACGACCCTTCTACAGCAAACACATGCATGGGTTAGCCACAGGATGCTACCCCATTGGAACGGGAAAAAACATGAAAAGGCACCTCATCTTCTCATATCCTGGTGCTCGGGTTCAAGCTTCCAGCCACTTTCCTGAAAATATCCCCACTTGGGGAAGTCAGCACTTTCAAAACCTTCTTTCTTATAGCTTAGAATTTGTTCCATGGATGAACTACAACGGGGAAGAATAAGACACGATGCCTATATATTTGGACAGACATATGGTGCTCTAATTTCAACTGCTGAACATGATTTGACCCAAGTCAAAGCTTGCTCTCAGAAGGAGAATAGGGCTTGAAAATTTCCCGCTGATTTGTGACCAGTTCCCAAAGTGGGATGTTGAGCAGGGGATCTCAGCGAGCCTATAATTCATGGGCCTGCAGGATGGTCAAAGACACCTAATGTGGACAAATAACTTGGGTTGAGCCAGAGAAAAGAACTTGAGAGCAAGGCAGAATTGCAAAAATGGGATTTCAAGAGGGAGACGCGTCTTGCCTGGTAAGAACCTAGAATGTGGCAGTACTTCTTCAACCATGCCTTTGTCGAAAAACGGTGTATGCCTTTCTCCTGAATATATTCCGAATAAAGGCATACACCGTTTTTGGGCAACCAGGCAGGGGCTCGGTGCAAATCAACACTACATAGTGCTATCACTTCCCATCTAAACAAAGGGTCATCTACGAAAAGTGTAAAGACTAGAAATTCAGGGTAGCATGGAGGTAAATCGTACCCACATTTTGTGGATTCCAGGATGAACTATGGCAATCGGTACCCTGGCGAAGTCTATGGTGTATTCAAAAATAATGTAAGACCCAAAGCTACAGCACATAGGACACTTCCACTCAAGGACGTATATTTTCAAGAAAACCAAAGAACCTCAGGTCACAGGCAACCCAACGTTTACTGCTGCTCTCTTTACAAAAGCCTCGACTAGGATACAATCTAAATTTCCTTGGACGGAAAACATGGATGGAGAATATGTGATTCTTATCTACAATGATATATTACTGAGCCAGGAAATCAATGAAATAACGTCACTTGCCGCCAAAGGAGTGTTCGTAGTTACAATCATTCTCAGTAAATTTAGTCACATAGAAAAAAGTGGTTAATCAAAGATATGAGGTACAGGTGGAATACAAAATTGCGTCCCATGAATGAAATGGCAGACGAGAGAAAGCATCACACATTTAGCAAACACACTTATGCCTGTAGGAGCGCGAAGGTCACTTGAGGTGAGGAAAAACCAGGTGTTTTCAATGAGCACAGATACCATTCCATATAGACCAAAGAGGGCATCAAGACAACTTACTCTAAACCTCAAAGGACTGAACTCAGCCCACTTTACACACCAGAAAAGATTATTTACAACTGGTTAGAATTTGAAAAACAATTTATCGATGTCTCTCTGGAAGAGAATCAAGTGGATGCACAGCAGCAAGCAACACAGCACTGAAAATCGGCTACACCCCGTGAGAAAAATAAACTGCAAAATAAAGGCAGTGAGTGAGAGATAAATTCTTCGAGACTTCATTCAGGGGCTGTCATTGAAGTTGTTTTGAGCATATATTAACAAACAGAAGGATCGGACCTAAGGGAGGACACTCGTGGGTCTGAGTGTCTTCGTGAGCATGAGTCAGCAAATGCAGCCCTTGTCGAATAACACTGCCTTTTCCTGATTCCATGGACCCGAAATCTCCAAATGCAGACGACCCTTCCTACAGCGAACACATGCATGGGACAGCCACAGGATGCTACCACATTGGAACGGCAAAAAAAACATGAAAAGCTACCTCATCTTCTCATATCCTGGTGCTCGGGTTCAAGCTTTCAACCGCTTTTCTGAAAATATACCCAATCGGGGAAGTCAGCACTTTCAAAACACTCTTACTTATAACTTGGAATTGGTTCCATGGATGAACTACAATGGGGAAGAATAAGAGACGATGGCTATATATTTGGACAGGCACATGGCGCTCTAATTTCCAATGCTGAACAAGAATTGACCCAAGTCTAAGCTTGCTCTCGGAAGGAGAATTGGGCTTGAAAATTTCCTGCTGCTTTGGGACCAGTTCCGAAAGTGGGAAGTTTAGCTGGGGATCTCAGGGAGCCTATAATTCATGGCCCTGCAGGATGGTAAAAGGCACGTAATGTGGAAAAATGACTTGGGTTGAACCAGAGAAAAGAACTTGAGAGCAAGGCAGAATTGCAAAACTGGGATTTCAAGAGGGAGAAGCGTCTCGCCTGGTAAGAACCTAGGATGTGGCAGTACTTCTTCAAACATGCCTTTGTCGAAAAAGGGTGTATGCCTTTATCCTGAATATCTTTAGGATAAAGGCATACACCGTTTTTGGGCAACCAGGCAGGGGCTCGGTGCAAATCAACACTACATAATGCTATCACTTCCCATCAAAACAAAGGGTCATGTACGAAAAGTGTAAAGACCAGAAATGCAGGGTAACGTGGAGGTAAATCGTACCCACATTTTGTGGATTGTGGGATGACCAATTGCAATCGGCACCCTGGCGAATTCTATGGTGTATTCGAAGATAAAGTAAGAAACAATGCTACAGCACATAGGACACTTCCATTCAAGGACGTATATTTTCAGGAAAACCAAAGAACCTCAGGTCACAGGCAACCCAACGTTTACTGCTGCTCTCTTTACAAAAGCCTCGACTAGGATACAATCTAAATTTCCTTGGACGGAATACATGGATGGAGAATATGTGATTCTTATCTACAATGATATATTACAGAGCCAGGAAATCAATGAAATAACGTCACTTGGCGCCACCGGAGTGTTCTTAGTTACAATCATTCTCAGTGAATTTAGTCACATAGAAAAAAGTGGTTTATCAAAGATATGAGGTACAGGTGGAATATAAAATTGCGTCCCTTGAACGAAATGGCAGACGACAGAGAGAATTACACATTTAGCAAACACACTTATGCCTGTAGGAGCGCAAAGGTCACATGAGGTGAGGAAAAACCAGGTGTTTTCAATGAGCACAGATACCATTCCATATAGACCAAGGAGGGAATCAAGACAACTTACTCTAAACCTCAAAGGACTGAACTCAGCCCACTTTACACACCAGAAAAGATTATTGACAACTGGTCAGAATTTGAAAAACAATTTATCTATGTCTCTCTGGAAGAGAATCTAGTGGATGCACAGCAGCAAGCAACACAGCACGGAAAATCGGCTACACCCGGTGAGAAAAATAAACTGCAAAATAAAGGCAGTGAGTGACAGATAAATTTTTCGAGACTTCGTTCAGGGGCTGTGATTGGAGTTGTTTTCAGCATATATTAACACACAGAATGATGGGACCTAAGGGGAGACAATCGTAGGTCTGAGTGTCTTCGTGAGCATGAGTCAGCAAATGCAGCCCTTGTAGAATAACACTGCCTTGCCCTGATTCCATTGACCCGAATTCTCCAAATGTAGACGACCCTTCTACAGCGAACACATGCATGGGTCAGCCACAGGATGCTACCCCATTGGAACGGGAAAAACATGAAAAGGCACCTCATCTTCTCATATCCTGGTGCTCGGATTCAAGCTTCCAGCCACTTTCCTGAAAATATCCCCACTTGGGGAAGTCAGCACATTCAAAACCTTCTTTCTTATAGCTTGGAATTGGTTCCATGGATGGACTACAACGGGGAAGAATAAGACACGATGCCTATATATTTGGACAGGCATATGGTGCTCTAATTTCAACTGCTGAACAAGAATTGACCCAACTGTAAGCTTGCTCTCAGAAGGAGAATAGGGGTTGAAAATTTCCCGCTGATTTGTGACCAGTAACAAAAGTGGGAAGTTGAGCAGGGGATCTCAGCGAGCCTATAATTCATGGGCCTGCAGGATGGTCAAAGACACCTAATGTGGACAAATGACTTGGGTTGAGCCAGAGAAAAGAACTTGAGAGCAAGGCAGAATTGCAAAAATGGGATTTCAAGAGGGAGACGCTTCTCGCCTGGTAAGAACCTAGAATGTGGCAGTACTTCTTCAACCATGCCTTTGTCGAAAAACGGTGTATGCCTTTATCCTGAATATATTCCGAATAAAGGCATACACCGTTTTTGGGCAACCAGGCAGGGGCTCGGTGCAAATCAACACTACATAGTGCTATCACATCCCATCTAAACAAAGGGTCATCTACGAAAATTGTAAAGACTAGAAATTCAGGGTAGCATGGAGGTAAATCGTACCCACATTTTGTGGATTCCAGGATGAAAAATGGCAATCGGCACCCTGGCGAAGTCTATGGTGTATTCAAAAATAATGTAAGAAACAAAGCTAAAGCACATAGGACACTTCCACTCAAGGACGTATATTTTCAAGAAAACCAAAGAACCTCAGGTCACAGGCATCCCAACGTTTCCTGCTGCTCTCTTTACAAAAGCCTCGACTAGGATACAATCTAAATTTCCTTGGACGGAAAACATGGATGGAGAATATGTGATTCTTATCTACAATGATATATTACAGAGCCAGGAAATCAATGAAATAACGCCACTTGCCGCCAAAGGAGTGTTCGTAGTTACAATCATTCTCAGTAAATTTAGTCACATAGAAAAAAGTGGTTTATCAAAGATATGAGGTACAGGTGGAATACAAAATTGCGTCCAATGCATGAAATCGCAGAGGAGAGAAAGCATCACACATTTAGCAAACACACTTATGCCTGTAGGAGCGCGAAGGTCACTTGAGGTGAGGAAAAACCAGGTGTTTTCAATGACTACAGATACCATTCCATATAGACCAAAGAGGGAATGAGGACAACTTACTCTAAACCTCAAAGGACTGAACTCAGCCCACTTTACACACCAGAAAAGATTATTGACAACTGGTCAGAATTTGAAAAACAATTTATCGATGTCTCTCTGGAAGAGAATCAAGTGGATGCACAGCAGCAAGCAACACAGCACTGAAAATCGGCTACACCCCGTGAGAAAAATAAACTGCAAAATAAAGGCAGTGAGTGAGAGATAAATTCTTCGAGACTTCGTTCAGGGGCTGTCATTGAAGTTCTTTTGAGCATATATTAACACACAGAAGGATGGGACCTAAGGGAGGACAATCGTGGGTCTGAGCGTCTTCGTGAGCATGAGTCAGCAAATGCAGCCCTTGTAGAATAACACTGCCTTGCCCTGATTCCATTGACCCGAAATCTCCAAATGTAGACGACCTTTCTACAGTGAACACATGCATGGGTCAGCCACAGGATGCTACCCCATTGGAAAGGGAAAAAACATGAAAAGGCACCTCATCTTCTCATATCCTGGTGCTCGGGTTCAAGCTTCCAGCCACTTTCCTGAAAATATCCCCACTTGGGGAAGTCAGCACTTTCAAAACCTTCTTTCTTATAGCTTGGAATTGGTTCCATGGATGAACTACAACGGGGAAGAATAAGACACGATGCCTATATATTTGGACAAACATATGGTGCTCTAATTTCAACTGCTGAACAAGAATTGACCCAAGTCTAAGCTTGCTCTCAGAAGGAGAATAGGGCTTGAAAATTTCCCGCTGATTTGTGACCAGTAACAAAAGTGGGAAGTTGAGCAGGGGATCTCAGCGAGCATATAATTCATGGGCCTGCAGGATGGGCCAAGACACCTAATGTGGACAAATGACTTGGGTTGAGCCAGAGAAAAGAACTTGAGAGCAAGGCAGAATTGCAAAATTGGGATTTCAAGAGGGAGACGCGTCTCGCCCGGTAAGAAACTAGAATGTGGCAATACTTCTTCAACCATGCCTTTGTCGAAAAACGGTGTATGCCTTTATCCTGAATATATTCCGAATAAAGGCATACACCGTTTTTGGGCAACCAGGTAGGGGCTCGGTGCAAATCAACACTACATAGTGCTATCACTTCCCATCTAAACAAAGGGTCATCTACGAAAAGTGTAAAGACTAGAAATTCAGGGTAGCATGGAGGTAAATCGTACCCACATTTTGTGGATTCCAGGATGAAAAATGGCAATCGGCACCCTGGCGAAGACTATGGTGTATTCAAAAATAATGTAAGAAACAAAGCTACAGCACATAGGACACTTCCACTCAAGGACGTATATTTTCAAGAAAACCAAAGAACCTCAGGTCACAGGCATCCCAACGTTTCCTGCTGCTCTCTTTACAAAAGCCTCGACTAGGATACAATCTAAATTTCCTTGGACGGAAAACATGGATGGAGAATATGTGATTCTTATCTACAATGATATATTACAGAGCCAGGAAATCAATGAAATAACGCCACTTGCCGCCAAAGGAGTGTTCGTAGTTACAATCATTCTCAGTAAATTTAGTCACATAGAAAAAAGTGGTTTATCAAAGATATGAGGTACAGGTGGAATACAAAATTGCGTCCAATGCATGAAATGGCAGAGGAGAGAAAGCATCACACATTTAGCAAACACACTTATGCCTGTAGGAGCGCGAAGGTCACTTGAGGTGAGGAAAAACCAGGTGTTTTCAATGAGCACAGATACCATTCCATATAGACCAAAGAGGGCATCAAGACAACTTACTCTAAACCTCAAAGGACTGAACTCAGCCCACTTTACACACCAGAAAAGATTATTTACAACTGGTTAGAATTTGAAAAACAATTTATCTATGTCTCTCTGGAAGAGAATCTAGTGGATGCACAGCAGCAAGCAACACAGCACGGAAAATCGGCTACACCCGGTGAGAAAAATAAACTGCAAAATAAAGGCAGTGAGTGACAGATAAATTCTTCGAGACTTCGTTCAGGGGCTGTGATTGGCGTTGTTTTCAGCATATATTCACACACAGAAAGATGGGACCTAAGGGAGGACACTCGTGGGTCTGAGTGTCTTCGTGAGCATGAGTCAGCAAATGCAGCCCTTGTGGAATAACACTGCCTTGCCCTGATTCCATTGACCCGAAATCTCCAAATGTAGACGACCCTTCTACAGCAAACACATGCATGGGTCAGCCACAGGATGCTACCCCATTTGAATGGGAATAAACATGAAAAGGCAGCTCATCGTCTCATATCCTGGTGCTCGGGTTCAAGCTTCCAGCCACTTTCCTGAAAATATCCCCACTTGGGGAAGTCAGCACTTTCAAAACCTTCTTTCTTATAGCTTGGAATTGGTTCCATGGATGAACTACAACGGGGAAGAATAAGACACGATGCCTATATATTTGGACAGGCATATGGTGCTCTAATTTCAACTGCTGAACAAGAATTGACCCAAGTCTAAGCTTGCTCTCAGAAGGAGAATAGGGCTTGAAAATTTCCCGCTGATTTGTGACCAGTTCCGAAAGTGGGAAGTTGAGCAGGGGATCTCAGCGATCCTATAATTCATGGGCCTGCAGGATGGTCAAAGACACCTAATGTGGACAAATGACTTGGGTTGAGACAGAGAAAAGAACTTGAGAGCAAGGCAGAATTGCAAAAATGGGATTTCAAGAGGGAGAAGCGTCTCGCCTGGTAAGAACCTAGAATGTGGCAGTACTTCTTCAACCATGCCTTTGTCGAAAAACGGTGTATGCCTTTATCCTGAATATATTCCGAATAAAGGCATACACCGTTTTTGGGCAACCAGGCAGGGCCTCTGTCCAAATCAACACTACATAGTGCTATCACTTCCCATCTAAACAAAGTGTCATCTAGGAAAAGTGTGAAGACTAGAAATTCAGGGTAGCATGGAGGTAAATCGTACCCTCATTTTGTGGATTCCAGGATGAAAAATGGCAATCGGCACCCTGGCGAAGTCTATGGTGTATTCAAAAATAATGTAAGAAACAAAGCTACAGCACATAGGACACTTCCACTCAAGGACGTATATTTTCAAGAAAATCAAAGAACCTCAGGTCATAGGCAACCCAACGTTTACTGCTGCTCTCTTTACAAAAGCCTCGATTAGGATACAATCTAAATTTCCTTGGACGGAAAACATGGATGGAGAATATGTGATTCTTATCTACAATGATATATTACTGAGCCAGGAAATCAATGAAGTAACGTCACTTGCCACCAAAGGAGTGTTCGTAGTTACAATCATTCTCAGTAAATTTAGTCACATAGAAAAAAGTGGTTTATCAAAGATATGAGGTACAGGTGGAATACAAAATTGCGTCCCATGCATGAAATGGCAGACGAGAGAAAGCATCACACATTTAGCAAAAACACTTATGCCTGTAGGAGCGCGAAGGTCACTTGAGGTGAGGAAAAACCAGGTGTTTTCAATGAGCACAGATACCGTTCCATATAGACCAAAGAGGGAATCAAGACAACTTACTCTAAACCTCAAAGGACTGAACTCAGCCCACTTTACACACCAGAAAAGATTATTGACAACTGGTCAGAATTTGAAAAACAATTTATCAATGTCTCTCTGGAAGAGAATCAAGTGGATGCACAGCAGCAAGCAACACAGCACTGAAAATCGGCTACACCCCGTGAGAAAAATAAAGTGCAAAATAAAGGCAGTGAGTGAGAGATAAATTCTTCGAGACTTCCTTCAGGGGCTGTCATTGAAGTTCTTTTGAGCATATATTAACACACAGAAGGATGGGACCTAAGGGAGGACACTCGTGGGTCTGAGCGTCTTCGTGAGCATGAGTCAGCAAATGCAGCCCTTGTAGAATAACACTGCCTTGCCCTGATTCCATGGACCCGAAATCTCCAAATGTAGACGACCCTTCTACAGCAAACACATGCATGGGTCAGCCACAGGATGCTACCCCATTGGAACGGGAAAAAACATGAAAAGGCACCTCATCTTCTCATATCCTGGTACTCGGGTTCAAGCTTCCAGCCACTTTCCTGAAAATATCCCCACTTGGGGAAGTCAGCACTTTCAAAACCTTCTTTCTTACAGCTTGGAATTGGTTCCATGGATGAACTACAACGGGGAAGAATAAGACACGATGCCTATATATTTGGACAGGCATATGGTGCTCTAATTTCAACTGCTGAACAAGAATTGACCCAAGTCTAAGCTTGCTCTCAGAAGGAGAATAGGGCTTGAAAATTTCCCGCTGATTTGTGACCAGTTCCAAAAGTGGGAAGTTGAGCAGGGGATCTCAGCGAGGATATAATTCATGGGCCTGCAGGATGGGCCAAGACACCTAATGTGGACAAATGACTTGGGTTGAGCCAGAGAAAAGAACTTGAGAGAAAGGCAGAATTGCAAAAATGGGATTTCAAGAGGGAGACGCGTCTCGCCTGGTAAGAACCTAGAATGTGGCAGTACTTCTTCAACCATGCCTTTGTCGAAAAACGGTGTATGCCTTTATCCTGAATATATTCCGAATAAAGGCATACACCGTTTTTGGGCAACCAGGCAGGGGCTCGGTGCAAATCAACACTACATAGTGCTATCACTTCCCATCTAAACAAAGGGTCATCTACGAAAAGTGTAAAGACTAGAAATTCAGGGTAGCATGGAGTTAAATCGTACCCACATTTTGTGGATTCCAGGATGAACAATGGCAATCGGCACCCTGGCGAAGTCTATGGTGTATTCAAAAATAATGTAAGAGACAAAGCTACAGCACATAGGACACTTCCACACAAGGACGTATATTTTCAAGAAAACCAAAGAACCTCAGGTCACAGGCAATCCAACGTTTACTGCTGCTCTCTTTACAAAAGCCTCGACTAGGATACAATCTAAATTTCCTTGGACGGAAAACATGGATGGAGAATATGTGATTCTTATCTACAATGATATATTACTGAGCCAGGAAATCAATGAAGTAACGTCACTTGCCACCAAAGGAGTGTTCGTAGTTACAATCATTCTCAGTAAATTTAGTCACATAGAAAAAAGTGGTTTATCAAAGATATGAGGTACAGGTGGAATACAAAATTGCGTCCCATGAATGAAATGGCAGACGAGAGAAAGCATCACACATTTAGCAAACACACTTATGCCTGTAGGAGCTCGAAGGTCACTTGAGGTGAGGAAAAACCAGGTGTTTTCAATGAGCACAGATACCATTCCATATAGACCAAAGAGGGCATCAAGACAACTTACTCTAAACCTCAAAGGACTGAACTCAGCCCACTTTACACACCAGAAAAGATTATTAACAACTGGTTAGAATTTGAAAAACAATTTATCGATGTCTCTCTGGAAGAGAATCAAGTGGATGCACAGCAGCAAGCAACACAGCACTGAAAATCGGCTACACCCCGTGAGAAAAATAAAGTGAAAAATAAAGGCAGTGAGTGAGAGATAAATTCTTCGAGACTTCGTTCAGGGGCTGTCATTGAAGTTGTTTTGAGCATATATTAACACACAGAAGGATCGGACCTAAGGGAGGACACTCGTGGGTCTGAGTGTCTTCGTGAGCATGAGTCAGCAAATGCAGCCCTTGTCGAATAACACTGCCTTTTCCTGATTCCATGGACCCGAAATCTCCAAATGCAGACGACCCTTCCTACAGCGAACACATGCATGGGACAGCCACAGGATGCTACCCCATTGGAACGGCAAATAAACATGAAAAGCCACCTCATCTTCTCATATCCTGGTGCTCGGGTTCAAGCTTTCAGCCGCTTTTCCGAAAATATACCCAATTGGGGAAGTCAGCACTTTCAAAACACTCTTACTTATAGCTTGGAATTGGTTCCATGAATGAACTACAACGGGGAAGAATAAGACACGATGCCTATATATTTGGACAGGCATATGGTGCTCTAATTTCAACTGCTGAACAAGAATTGACTCAAGTCTAAGCTTGCTCTCAGAAGGAGAATAGGGCTTTAAAATTTCCCGCTGATTTGTGACCAGTTCCGAAAGTGGGAAGTTGAGCAGGGCATGTCAGCGAGCCTATAATTCATGGGCCTGCAGGATGGTCAAAGACACCTAATGTGGACAAATGACTTGGGTTGAGCCAGAGAAAAGAACTTGAGAGCAAGGCAGAATTGCAAAAATGGGATTTCAAGAGGGAGAAGCGTCTCGCCTGGTAAGAACCTAGAATGTGGCAGTACTTCTTCAACCATGCCTTTGTCGAAAAACGGTGTATTCCTTTATCCTGAATATATTCCGAATAAAGGCATACACCGTTTTTGGGAAACCAGGCAGGGGCTCGGTGCAAATCAACACTACATAGTGCTATCACTTCCCATCTAAACAAAGGGTCATCTACGAAAATTGTAAAGACTAGAAATTCAGGGTAGCATGGAGGTAAATCGTACCCTCATTTTGTGGATTCCAGGATGAAAAATGGCAATCGGCACCCTGGCGAAGTCTATGGTGTATTCAAAAATACTGTAAGAAACAAAGCTACATCACATAGGACACTTCCACTCAAGGATGTATATTTTCAAGAAAACCAAAGAACCTCAGGTCACAGGCAACCCAACGTTTACTGCTTCTCTCTTTACAAAAGCCTCGACTAGGATACAATCTAAATTTCCTTGGACGGAAAACATGGATGGAGAATATGTGATTCTTATCTACAATGATATATTACTGAGCCAGGAAATCAATGAAGTAACGTCACTTGCCGCCAAAGGAGTGTTCTTAGTTACAATCATTCTCAGTGAATTTAGTCAAATAGAAAAAAGGGGTTGATCAAATATATGAGGTACAGGTGGAATATAAAATTGCGTCCCTTGAACGAAATGGCAGACGACAGAGAGAATTACACATTTAGCAAACACACTTATGCCTGTAGGAGCGCGAAGGTCACATGAGGTGAGGAAAAACCAGGTGTTTTCAATGAGCACAGATACCATTCCATATAGACCAAGGAGGGAATCAAGACAACTTACTCTAAACCTCAAAGGACTGAACTCAGCCCAGTTTACACACCAGAAAAGATTATTGACAACTGGTCAGAATTTGAAAAACAATTTATCTATGTCTCTCTGGAAGAGAATCTAGTGGATGCACAGCAGCAAGCAACACAGCACTGAAAATCGGCTACACCCGGTGAGAAAAATAAACTGCAAAATAAAGGCAGTGAGTGACAGATAAATTCTCGAGACTTCGTTCAGGGGCTGTGATTGGAGTTGTTTTCAGCATATATTCACACACAGAAAGATTGGACCTAAGGGAGGACAATCGTGGGTCTGAGTGTCTTCGTGAGCATGAGTCAGCAAATGCAGCCGTTGTCGAATAACACTGCCTTTTCCTGATTCCATGGACCCGAAATCTCCAAATGCAGACGACCCTTCTACAGCGAACACATGCATGGGTCAGCCACAGGATGCTACCCCATTGGAAAGGGAAAAAACATGAAAAGGCACCTCATCTTCTCATATCCTGGTGCTCGGGTTCAAGCTTCCAGCCACTTTCCTGAAAATATCCCCACTTGGGGAAGTCAGCACTTTCAAAACCTTCTTTCTTATAGCTTGGAATTGGTTCCATGGATGAACTACAACGGGGAAGAATAAGACACGATGCCTATATATTTGGACAGACATATGGTGCTCTAATTTCAACTGCTGAACAAGAATTGACCCAAGTCTAAGCTTGCTCTCAGAAGGAGAATAGGGCTTGAAAATTTCCCGCTGATTTGTGACCAGTAACAAAAGTGGGAAGTTGAGCAGGGGATCTCAGCGAGCATATAATTCATGGGCCTGCAGGATGGGCCAAGACACCTAATGTGGACAAATGACTTGGGTTGAGCCAGAGAAAAGAACTTGAGAGCAAGGCAGAATTGCAAAATTGGGATTTCAAGAGGGAGACGCGTCTCGCCCGGTAAGAAACTAGAATGTGGCAATACTTCTTCAACCATGCCTTTGTCGAAAAACGGTGTATGCCTTTATCCTGAATATATTCCGAATAAAGGCATACACCGTTTTTGGGCAACCAGGTAGGGGCTCGGTGCAAATCAACACTACATAGTGCTATCACTTCCCATCTAAACAAAGGGTCATCTACGAAATGTGTAAAGACTAGAAATTCAGGGTAGCATGGAGGTAAATCGTACCCACATTTTGTGGATTCCAGGATGAAAAATGGCAATCGGCACCCTGGCGAAGACTATGGTGTATTCAAAAATAATGTAAGAAACAAAGCTACAGCACATAGGACACTTCCACTCAAGGACGTATATTTTCAAGAAAACCAAAGAACCTCAGGTCACAGGCATCCCAACGTTTCCTGCTGCTCTCTTTACAAAAGCCTCGACTAGGATACAATCTAAATTTCCTTGGACGGAAAACATGGATGGAGAATATGTGATTCTTATCTACAATGATATATTACAGAGCCAGGAAATCAATGAAATAACGCCCCTTGCCGCCAAAGGAGTGTTCGTAGTTACAATCATTCTCAGTAAATTTAGTCACATAGAAAAAAGTGGTTTATCAAAGATATGAGGTACAGGTGGAATACAAAATTGCGTCCAATGCATGAAATGGCAGAGGAGAGAAAGCATCACACATTTAGCAAACACACTTATGCCTGTAGGAGCGCGAAGGTCACTTGAGGTGAGGAAAAACCAGGTGTTTTCAATGAGCACAGATACCATTCCATATAGACCAAAGAGGGCATCAAGACAACTTACTCTAAACCTCAAAGGACTGAACTCAGCCCACTTTACACACCAGAAAAGATTATTTACAACTGGTTAGAATTTGAAAAACAATTTATCTATGTCTCTCTGGAAGAGAATCTAGTGGATGCACAGCAGCAAGCAACACAGCACGGAAAATCGGCTACACCCGGTGAGAAAAATAAACTGCAAAATAAAGGCAGTGAGTGAGAGATAAATTCTTCGAGACTTCGTTCAGGGGCTGTGATTGGAGTTGTTTTCAGCATATATTCACACACAGAAAGATGGGACCTAAGGGAGGACAATCGTGGGTCTGAGTGTCTTCGTGAGCATGAGTCAGCAAATGCAGCCCTTGTGGAATAACACTGCCTTGCCCTGATTCCATTGACCCGAAATCTCCAAATGTAGACGACCCTTCTACAGCAAACACATGCATGGGTCAGCCACAGGATGCTACCCCATTTGAACGGGAATAAACATGAAAAGGCAGCTCATCGTCTCATATCCTGGTGCTCGGGTTCAAGCTTCCAGCCACTTTCCTGAAAATATCCCCACTTGGGGAAGTCAGCACTTTCAAAACCTTCTTTCTTATAGCTTGGAATTGGTTCCATGGATGAACTACAACGGGGAAGAATAAGACACGATGCCTATATATTTGGACAGGCATATGGTGCTCTAATTTCAACTGCTGAACAAGAATTGACCCAAGTCTAAGCTTGCTCTCAGAAGGAGAATAGGGCTTGAAAATTTCCCGCTGATTTGTGACCAGTTCCGAAAGTGGGAAGTTGAGCAGGGGATCTCAGCGATCCTATAATTCATGGGCCTGCAGGATGGTCAAAGACACCTAATGTGGACAAATGACTTGGGTTGAGCCAGAGAAAAGAACTTGAGAGCAAGGCAGAATTGCAAAAATGGGATTTCAAGAGGGAGAAGCGTCTCGCCTGGTAAGAACCTAGAATGTGGCAGTACTTCTTCAACCATGCCTTTGTCGAAAAACGGTGTATGCCTTTATCCTGAATATATTCCGAATAAAGGCATACACCGTTTTTGGGCAACCAGGCAGGGGCTCTGTCCAAATCAACACTACATAGTGCTATCACTTCCCATCTAAACAAAGTGTCATCTAGGAAAAGTGTGAAGACTAGAAATTCAGGGTAGTATGGAGGTAAATCGTACCCTCATTTTGTGGATTCCAGGATGAAAAATGGCAATCGGCACCCTGGCGAAGTCTATGGTGTATTCAAAAATAATGTAAGAAACAAAGCTACAGCACATAGGACACTTCCATTCAAGGACGTATATTTTCAAGAAAATCAAAGAACCTCAGGTCATAGGCAACCCAACGTTTACTGCTGCTCTCTTTACAAAAGCCTCGATTAGGATACAATCTAAATTTCCTTGGACGGAAAACATGGATGGAGAATATGTGATTCTTATCTACAATGATATATTACTGAGCCAGGAAATCAATGAAGTAACGTCACTTGCCACCAAAGGAGTGTTCGTAGTTACAATCATTCTCAGTAAATTTAGTCACATAGAAAAAAGTGGTTTATCAAAGATATGAGGTACAGGTGGAATACAAAATTGCGTCCCATGAATGAAATGGCAGACGAGAGAAAGCATCACACATTTAGCAAAAACACTTATGCCTGTAGGAGCGCGAAGGTCACTTGAGGTGAGGAAAAACCAGGTGTTTTCAATGAGCACAGATACCGTTCCATATAGACCAAAGAGGGAATCAAGACAACTTACTCTAAACCTCAAAGGACTGAACTCAGCCCACTTTACACACCAGAAAAGATTATTGACAACTGGTCAGAATTTGAAAAACAATTTATCAATGTCTCTCTGGAAGAGAATCAAGTGGATGCACAGCAGCAAGCAACACAGCACTGAAAATCGGCTACACCCCGTGAGAAAAATAAAGTGCAAAATAAAGGCAGTGAGTGAGAGATAAATTCTTCGAGACTTCGTTCAGGGGCTGTCATTGAAGTTCTTTTGAGCATATATTAACACACAGAAGGATGGGACCTAAGGGAGGACACTCGTGGGTCTGAGCGTCTTCGTGAGCATGAGTCAGCAAATGCAGCCCTTGTAGAATAACACTGCCTTGCCCTGATTCCATGGACCCGAAATCTCCAAATGTAGACGACCCTTCTACAGCAAACACATGCATGGGTCAGCCACAGGATGCTACCCCATTGGAACGGGAAAAAACATGAAAAGGCACCTCATCTTCTCATATCCTGGTACTCGGGTTTAAGCTTCCAGCCACTTTCCTGAAAATATCCCCACTTGGGGAAGTCAGCACTTTCAAAACCTTCTTTCTTACAGCTTGGAATTGGTTCCATGGATGAACTACAATGGGGAAGAATAAGACACGATGCCTATATATTTGGACAGGCATATGGTGCTCTAATTTCAACTGCTGAACAAGAATTGACCCAAGTCTAAGCTTGCTCTCAGAAGGAGAATAGGGCTTGAAAATTTCCCGCTGATTTGTGACCAGTAACAAAAGTGGGAAGTTGAGCAGGGGATCTCAGCGAGCATATAATTCATGGGCCTGCAGGATGGGCCAAGACACCTAATGTGGACAAATGACTTGGGTTGAGCCAGAGAAAAGAACTTGAGAGAAAGGCAGAATTGCAAAAATGGGATTTCTAGAGGGAGACGCTCTCTCGCCTGGTAAGAACCTAGAATGTGGCAGTACTTCTTCAACCATGCCTTTGTCGAAAAACGGTGTATGCCTTTATCCTGAATATATTCCGAATAAAGGCATACACCGTTTTTGGGCAACCAGGCAGGGGCTCGGTGCAAATCAACACTACATAGTGCTATCACTTCCCATCTAAACAAAGGGTCATCTACGAAAAGTGTAAAGACTAGAAATTCAGGGTAGCATGGAGGTAAATCGTACCCACATTTTGTGGATTCCAGGATGAACAATGGCAATCGGCACCCTGGCGAAGTCTATGGTGTATTCAAAAATAATGTAAGAGACAAAGCTACATCACATAGGACACTTCCACTCAAGGATGTATATTTTCAAGAAAACCAAAGAACCTCAGGTCACAGGCAACCCAACGTTTACTGCTTCTCTCTTTACAAAAGCCTCGACTAGGATACAATCTAAATTTCCTTGGACGGAAAACATGGATGGAGAATATGTGAGTCTTATCTACAATGATATATGACTGAGCCAGGAAATCAATGAAGTAACGTCACTTGCCGCCAAAGGAGTGTTCTTAGTTACAATCATTCTCAGTGAATTTAGTCAAATAGAAAAAAGGGGTTGATCAAATATATGAGGTACAGGTGGAATATAAAATTGCGTCCCTTGAACGAAATGGCAGACGACAGAGAGAATTACACATTTAGCAAACACACTTATGCCTGTAGGAGCGCGAAGGTCACATGAGGTGAGGAAAAACCAGGTGTTTTCAATGAGCACAGATACCATTCCATATAGACCAAGGAGGGAATCAAGACAACTTACTCTAAACCTCAAAGGACTGAACTCAGCCCACTTTACACACCAGAAAAGATTATTGACAACTGGTCAGAATTTGAAAAACAATTTATCGATGTCTCTCTGGAAGAGAATCAAGTGGATGCACAGCAGCAAGCAACACAGCACTGAAAATCGGCTACACCCGGTGAGAAAAATAAACTGCAAAATAAAGGCAGTGAGTGACAGATAAATTCTCGAGACTTCGTTCAGGGGCTGTGATTGGAGTTGTTTTCAGCATATATTCACACACAGAAAGATGGGACCTAAGGGAGGACACTCGTGGGTCTGAGTGTCTTCGTGAGCATGAGTCAGCAAATGCAGCCCTTGTCGAATAACACTGCCTTTTCCTGATTCCATGGACCCGAAATCTCCAAATGCAGACGAACCTTCTACAGCGAACACATGCATGGGTCAGCCACAGGATGCTACCCCATTGGAAAGGGAAAAAACATGAAAAGGCACCTCATCTTCTCATATCCTGGTGCTCGGGTTCAAGCTTCCAGCCGCTTTCCTGAAAATATCCCCACTTGGGGAAGTCAGCACTTTCAAAACACTCTTACTTATAGCTTGGAATTGGTTCCATGGATGAACTACAACGGGGAAGAATAAGACACGATGCCTATATATTTGGACAGACATATGGTGCTCTAATTTCAACTGCTGAACAAGAATTGACCCAAGTCTAAGCTTGCTCTCAGAAGGAGAATAGGGCTTGAAAATTTCCCGCTGATTTGTGACCAGTAACAAAAGTGGGAAGTTGAGCAGGGGATCTCAGCGAGCATATAATTCATGGGCCTGCAGGATGGGCCAAGACACCTAATGTGGACAAATGACTTGGGTTGAGCCAGAGAAAAGAACTTGAGAGCAAGGCAGAATTGCAAAAATGGGATTTCAAGAGGGAGACGCGTCTCGCCCGGTAAGAAACTAGAATGTGGCAGTACTTCTTCAACCATGCCTTTGTCGAAAAACGGTGTATGCCTTTATCCTGAATATATTCCGAATAAAGGCATACACCGTTTTTGGGCAACCAGGTAGGGGCTCGGTGCAAATCAACACTACATAGTGCTATCACTTCCCATCTAAACAAAGGGTCATCTACGAAATGTGTAAAGACTAGAAATTCAGGGTAGCATGGAGGTAAATCGTACCCACATTTTGTGGATTCCAGGATGAAAAATGGCAATCGGCACCCTGGCGAAGACTATGGTGTATTCAAAAATAATGTAAGAAACAAAGCTACAGCACATAGGACACTTCCACTCAAGGACGTATATTTTCAAGAAAACCAAAGAACCTCAGGTCACAGGCATCCCAACGTTTCCTGCTGCTCTCTTTACAAAAGCCTCGACTAGGATACAATCTAAATTTCCTTGGACGGAAACATGGATGGAGAATATGTGATTCTTATCTACAATGATATATTACAGAGCCAGGAAATCAATGAAATAACGCCACTTGCCGCCAAAGGAGTGTTCGTAGTTACAATCATTCTCAGTAAATTTAGTCACATAGAAAAAAGTGGTTTATCAAAGATATGAGGTACAGGTGGAATAGAAAATTGCGTCCAATGCATGAAATGGCAGAGGAGAGAAAGCATCACACATTTAGCAAACACACTTATGCCTGTAGGAGCGCGAAGGTCACTTGAGGTGAGGAAAAACCAGGTGTTTTCAATGAGCACAGATACCATTCCATATAGACCAAAGAGGGCATCAAGACAACTTACTCTAAACCTCAAAGGACTGAACTCAGCCCACTTTACACACCAGAAAAGATTATTTACAACTGGTTAGAATTTGAAAAACAATTTATCTATGTCTCTCTGGAAGAGAATCTAGTGGATGCACAGCAGCAAGCAACACAGCACGGAAAATCGGCTACACCCGGTGAGAAAAATAAACTGCAAAATAAAGGCAGTGAGTGACAGATAAATTCTTCGAGACTTCGTTCAGGGGCTGTGATTGGAGTTGTTTTCAGCATATATTCACACACAGAAAGATGGGACCTAAGGGAGGACACTCGTGGGTCTGAGTGTCTTCGTGAGCATGAGTCAGCAAATGCAGCCCTTGTGGAATAACACTGCCTTGCCCTGATTCCATTGACCCGAAATCTCCAAATGTAGACGACCCTTCTACAGCAAACACATGCATGGGTCAGCCACAGGATGCTACCCCATTTGAACGGGAATAAACATGAAAAGGCAGCTCATCGTCTCATATCCTGGTGCTCGGGTTCAAGCTTCCAGCCACTTTCCTGAAAATATCCCCACTTGGGGAAGTCAGCACTTTCAAAACCTTCTTTCTTATACCTTGGAATTGGTTCCATGGATGAACTACAACGGGGAAGAATAAGACACGATGCCTATATATTTGGACAGGCATATGGTGCTCTAATTTCAACTGCTGAACAATAATTGACCCAAGTCTAAGCTTGCTCTCAGAACGAGAATAGGGCTTGAAAATTTCCCGCTGATTTGTGACCAGTTCCAAAAGTGGGAAGTTGAGCAGGGGATCTCAGCGAGCCTATAATTCATGGGCCTGAAGGATGGTCAAAGACACCTAATGTGGACAAATGACTTGGGTTGAGCCAGAGAAAAGAACTTGAGAGCAAGGCAGAATTGCAAAAATGGGATTTCAAGAGGGAGACGCGTCTCGCCTGGTAAGAACCTAGAATGTGGCAGTACTTCTTCAACCATGCCTTTGTCGAAAAATGGTGTATGCCTTTATCCTGAATATCTTTAGGATAAAGGCATACACCGTTTTTGGGCAACCAGGCAGGGGCTCGGTGCAAATCAACACTACATAATGCTATCACTTCCCATCAAAACAAAGGGTCATGTACGAAAATTGTAAAGACCAGAAATGCAGGGTAACGTGGAGGTAAATCGTACCCACATTTTGTGGATTGTGGGATGACCAATTGCAATCGGCACCCTGGCGAATTCTATGGTGTATTCGAAGATAAAGTAAGAAACAATGCTACAGCACATAGGACACTTCCATTCAAGGACGTATATTTTCAGGAAAACCAAAGAACCTCAGGTCACAGGCAACCCAACGTTTACTGCTGCTCTCTTTACAAAAGCCTCGACTAGCATACAATATAAATTTCCTTGGACGGAATACATGGATGGAGAATATGTGCTTCTTATCTACAATGATATATTACAGAGCCAGGAAATGAATGAAATAATGTCACTTGGCGCCACCGGAGTGTTCTTAGTTACAATCATTCTCAGTGAATTTAGTCACAAAGAAAAAAGTGGTTTATCAAAGATATGAGGTACTGGTGGAATATAAAATTGCGTCCCTTGAACGAAATGGCAGACGACAGAGAGAATTACACATTTAGCAAACACACTTATGCCTGTGGGAGCGCAAAGGTCACATGAGGTGAGGAAAAACCAGGTGTTTTCAATGAGCACAAATACCATTCCATATAGACCAAGGAGGGAATCAAGACAACTTACTCTAAACCTCAAAGGACTGAACTCAGCCCACTTTACACACCAGAAAAGATTATTGACAACTGGTCAGAATTTGAAAAACAATTTATCTATGTCTCTCTGGAAGAGAATCTAGTGGATGCACAGCAGCAAGCAACACAGCACGGAAAATCGGCTACACCCGGTGAGAAAAATAAACTGCAAAATAAAGGCAGTGAGTGACAGATAAATTTTTCGAGACTTCGTTCAGGGGCTGTGATTGGAGTTGTTTTCAGCATATATTCACACACAGAAAGATGGGACCTAAGGGAGGACAATCGTGGTTCTGAGTGTCTTCGTGAGCATGAGTCAGCAAATGCAGCCCTTGTAGAATAACACTGCCTAGCCCTGATTCCATTGACCCGAAATCTCCAAATGTAGACGACCCTTCTACAGCGAACACATGCATGGGTCAGCCACAGGATGCTATCCCATTGGAAAGGGAAAAAACATGAAAAGGCACCTCATCTTCTCATATCGTGGTGCTCGGGTTCAAGCTTCCAGTCAATTTCCTGAAAATATCCCCACTTGGGGAAGTCAGCACTTTCAAAAACTTCTTTCTTATAGCTTGGAATTGGTTCCATGGATGAACTACAATGGGGAAGAATAAGACACGATGCCTATATATTTGGACAGACATATGGTGCTCTAATTTCAACTGCTGAACAAGAATTGACCCAAGTCTAAGCTTGCTCTCAGAAGGAGAATAGGGTTTGAAAATTTCCCGCTGATTTGTGACCAGTTCCAAAAGTGGGATGTTGAGCAGGTGATCTCAGCGAGCCTATAATTCATGGGCCTGCAGGATGGTCAAAGACACCTAATGTGGACAAATGACTTGGGTTGAGCCAGAGAAAAGAACTTGAGAGCAAGGCAGAATTGCAAAAATGGGATTTCAAGAGGGAGACGCGTCTCGCCTGGTAAGACCCTAGAATGTGGCAGTACTTCTTCAACCATGCCTTTGTCGAAAAACGGTGTATGCCTTTATCCTGAATATATTCCGAATAAAGGCATACACCGTTTTTGGGCAACCAGGCAAGGGCTCGGTGCAAATCAACACTACATAGTGCTATAACTTCCCATCTAAACAAAGGGTCATCTACGAAAAGTGTAAAGACTAGAAATTCAGGGTAGCATGGAGGTAAATCGTACCCACATTTTGTGGATTCCAGGATGAACAATGGCAATCGGCACCCTGGCGAAGTCTATGGTGTATTCAAAAATAATGTAAGAAACAAAGCTACAGCACATAGGACACTTCCACTCAAGGACGTATATTTTCAAGAAAACCAAAGAACCTCAGGTCACAGGCAACCCAACGTTTACTGCTGCTCTCTTTACAAAAGCCTCGACTAGGATACAATCTAAATTTCCTTGGACGGAAAACATGGATGGAGAATATGTGATTCTTATCTACAATGATATATTACTGAGCCAGGAAATCAATGAAATAACATCACTTGCCGCCAAAGGAGTGGTCGTAGTTACAATCATTCTCAGTAAATTTAGTCACATAGAAAAAAGTGGTTTATCAAAGATATGAGGTACAGGTGGAATACAAAATTGCATCCCATGAATGAAATGGCAGACGAGAGAAAGCATCACACATTTAGCAAACACACTTATGCCTGTAGGAGCGCGAAGGTCACTTGAGGTGAGGAAAAACCAGATGTTTTCAATGAGCACAGATAGCATTCCATATACACCAAAGAGGGCATCAAGACAACTTACTCTAAACCTCAAAGGACTGAACTCAGCCCACTTTACACACCAGAAAAGATTATTTACAACTGGTTAGAATTTGAAAAACAATTTATCGATGTCTCTCTGGAAGAGAATCAAGTGGATGCACAGCAGCAAGCAACACAGCACTCAAAATCGGCTACACCCCGTGAGAAAAATAAGCTGCAAAATAAAGGCAGTGAGTGAGAGATAAGTTCTTCGAGACTTCGTTCAGGGGCTGTCATTGAAGTTGTTTTGAGCATATATTAACACACAGAAGGATCGGACCTAAGGGAGGACACTCGTGGGTCTGAGTGTCTTCGTGAGCATGAGTCAGCAAATGCAGCCCTTGTCGAATAACACTGCCTTTTCCTGATTCCATGGACCCGAAATTTCCAAAGGCAGACGACCCTTCCTACAGCGAACACATGCATGGGACAGCCACAGGATGCTACCCCATTGGAACGGCAAAAAAACATGAAAAGCCACCTCATCTTCTCATATCCTGGTGCTCGGGATCAAGCTTTCTACCGCTTTTCTGAAAATATACCCAATTGGGGAAGTCAGCACTTTCAAAACACTCTTACTTATAACTTGGAATTGGTTCCATGGATGAACTACAATGGGGAAGAATAAGAGACGATGGCTATATATTTGGACAGGCACATGGCGCTCTAATTTCCAATGCTGAACAAGAATTGACCCAACTCTAAGCTTGCTCTCGGAAGGAGAATTGGGCTTGAAAATTTCCTGCTGCTTTGGGACCAGTTCCGAAAGTGGGAAGTTGAGCCGGGGATCTCAGGGAGCCTATAATTCATGGCCCTGCAGGATGGTAAAAGGCACTTAATGTGGAAAAATGACTTGGGTTGAACCAGAGAAAAGAACTTGAGAGCAAGGCAGAATTGCAAAACTGGGATTTCAAGAGGGAGAAGCGTCTCGCCTGGTAAGAACCTAGGATGTGGCAGTACTTCTTCAAACATGCCTTTGTCGAAAAAGGGTGTATGCCTTTATCCTGAATATCTTTAGGATAAAGGCATACACCGTTTTTGGGCAACCAGGCAGGGGCTCTGTGCAAATCAACACTACATAATGCTATCACTTCCCATCAAAACAAAGGGTCATGTACGAAAAGTGTAAAGACCAGAAATGCAGGGTAACGTGGAGGTAAATCGTACCCACATTTTGTGGATTGTGGGATGACCAATTGCAATCGGCACCCTGGCGAATTCTATGGTGTATTCGAAGATAAAGTAAGAAACAATGCTACAGCACATAGGACACTTCCATTCAAGGACGTATATTTTCAAGAAAACCAAAGAACCTCAGGTCACAGGCAAACCAACGTTTACTGCTGCTCTCTTTACAAAAGCCTCGACTAGGATACAATCTAAATTTCCTTGGACGGAATACATGGATGGAGAATATGTGATTCTTATCTACAATGATATATTACAGAGCCAGGAAATCAATGAAATAACGTCACTTGGCGCCACCGGAGTGTTCCTAGTTACAATCATTCTCAATGAATTTAGTCACATAGAAAAAAGTGGTTTATCAAAGATATGAGGTACAGGTGGAATATAAAATTGCGTCCCTTGAACGAAATGGCAGACGACAGAGAGAATTACACATTTAGCAAACACACTTATGCCTGTGGGAGCGCAAAGGTCACATGAGGTGAGGAAAAACCAGGTGTTTTCAATGAGCACAAATACCATTCCATATAGACAAAGGAGGGAATCAAGACAACTTACTCTAAACCTCAAAGGACTGAACTCAGCCCACTTTACAAACCAGAAAAGATTATTGACAACTGGTCAGAATTTGAAAAACAATTTATCTATGTCTCTCTGGAAGAGAATCTAGTGGATGCACAGCAGCAAGCAACACAGCACTGAAAATCGGCTACACCCCGTGAGAAAAATAAAGTGAAAAATAAAGGCAGTGAGTGACAGATAAATTCTTCGAGACTTCGTTCAGGGGCTGTCATTGAAGTTGTTTTGAGCATATATTAACACACAGAAGGATCGGACCTAAGGGAGGACAATCGTGGGTCTGAGTGTCTTCGTGAGCATGAGTCAGCAAATGCAGCCCTTGTCGAATAACACTGCCTTTTCCTGATTCCATGGACCCGAAATCTCCAAATGCAGACGACCCTTCTACAGCGAACACATGCATGGGTCAGCCACAGGATGCTACCCCATTGGAAAGGGAAAAAACATGAAAAGGCACCTCATCTTCTCATATCCTGGTGCTCGGGTTCAAGCTTCCAGCCACTTTCCTGAAAATATCCCCACTTGGGGAAGTCAGCACTTTCAAAACCTTCTTTCTTATAGCTTGGAATTGGTTCCATGGATGAACTACAACGGGGAAGAATAAGACACGATGCCTATATATTTGGACAGACATATGGTGCTCTAATTTCAACTGCTGAACAAGAATTGACCCAAGTCTAAGCTTGCTCTCAGAAGGAGAATAGGGCTTGAAAATTTCCCGCTGATTTGTGACCAGTAACAAAAGTGGGAAGTTGAGCAGGGGATCTCAGCGAGCATATAATTCATGGGCCTGCAGGATGGGCCAAGACACCTAATGTGGACAAATGACTTGGGTTGAGCCAGAGAAAAGAACTTGAGAGCAAGGCAGAATTGCAAAATTGGGATTTCAAGAGGGAGACGCGTCTCGCCCGGTAAGAAACTAGAATGTGGCAATACTTCTTCAACCATGCCTTTGTCGAAAAACGGTGTATGCCTTTATCCTGAATATATTCCGAATAAAGGCATACACCGTTTTTGGGCAACCAGGTAGGGGCTCGGTGCAAATCAACACTACATAGTGCTATCACTTCCCATCTAAACAAAGGGTCATCTACGAAATGTGTAAAGACTAGAAATTCAGGGTAGCATGGAGGTAAATCGTACCCACATTTTGTGGATTCCAGGATGAAAAATGGCAATCGGCACCCTGGCGAAGACTATGGTGTATTCAAAAATAATGTAAGAAACAAAGCTACAGCACATAGGACACTTCCACTCAAGGACGTATATTTTCAATAAAACCAAAGAACCTCAGGTCACAGGCATCCCAACGTTTCCTGCTGCTCTCTTTACAAAAGCCTCGACTAGGATACAATCTAAATTTCCTTGGACGGAAAACATGGATGGAGAATATGTGATTCTTATCTACAATGATATATTACAGAGCCAGGAAATCAATGAAATAACGCCACTTGCCGCCAAAGGAGTGTTCGTAGTTACAATCATTCTCAGTGAATTTAGTCACATAGAAAAAAGTGGTTTATCAAAGATATGAGGTACAGGTGGAATACAAAATTGCGTCCAATGCATGAAATGGCAGAGGAGAGAAAGCATCACACATTTAGCAAACACACTTATGCCTGTAGGAGCGCGAAGGTCACTTGAGGTGAGGAAAAACCAGGTGTTTTCAATGAGCACAGATACCGTTCCATATAGACCAAAGAGGGAATCAAGACAACTTACTCTAAACCTCAAAGGACTGAACTCAGCCCACTTTACACACCAGAAAAGATTATTGACAACTGGTCAGAATTTGAAAAACAATTTATCAATGTCTCTCTGGAAGAGAATCAAGTGGATGCACAGCAGCAAGCAACACAGCACTGAAAATCGGCTACACCCCGTGAGAAAAATAAAGTGCAAAATAAAGGCAGTGAGTGAGAGATAAATTCTTCGAGACTTCGTTCAGGGGCTGTCATTGAAGTTCTTTTGAGCATATATTAACACACAGAAGGATGGGACCTAAGGGAGGACACTCGTGGGTCTGAGCGTCTTCGTGAGCATGAGTCAGCAAATGCAGCCCTTGTAGAATAACACTGCCTTGCCCTGATTCCATGGACCCGAAATCTCCAAATGTAGACGACCCTTCTACAGCAAACACATGCATGGGTCAGCCACAGGATGCTACCCCATTGGAACGGGAAAAAACATGAAAAGGCACCTCATCTTCTCATATCCTGGTACTCGGGTTTAAGCTTCCAGCCACTTTCCTGAAAATATCCCCACTTGGGGAAGTCAGCACTTTCAAAACCTTCTTTCTTACAGCTTGGAATTGGTTCCATGGATGAACTACAATGGGGAAGAATAAGACACGATGCCTATATATTTGGACAGGCATATGGTGCTCTAATTTCAACTGCTGAACAAGAATTGACCCAAGTCTAAGCTTGCTCTCAGAAGGAGAATAGGGCTTGAAAATTTCCCGCTGATTTGTGACCAGTTCCAAAAGTGGGAAGTTGAGCAGGGGATCTCAGCGAGCATATAATTCATGGGCCTGCAGGATGGGCCAAGACACCTAATGTGGACAAATGACTTGGGTTGAGCCAGAGAAAAGAACTTGAGAGAAAGGCAGAATTGCAAAAATGGGATTTCAAGAGGGAGACGCTCTCTCGCCTGGTAAGAACCTAGAATGTGGCAGTACTTCTTCAACCATGCCTTTGTCGAAAAACGGTGTATGCCTTTATCCTGAATATATTCCGAATAAAGGCATACACCGTTTTTGGGCAACCAGGCAGGGGCTCGGTGCAAATCAACACTACATAGTGCTATCACTTCCCATCTAAACAAAGGGTCATCTACGAAAAGTGTAAAGACTAGAAATTCAGGGTAGCATGGAGGTAAATCGTACCCACATTTTGTGGATTCCAGGATGAACAATGGCAATCGGCACCCTGGCGAAGTCTATGGTGTATTCAAAAATAATGTAAGAGACAAAGCTACATCACATAGGACACTTCCACTCAAGGATGTATATTTTCAAGAAAACCAAAGAACCTCAGGTCACAGGCAACCCAACGCTTACTGCTTCTCTCTTTACAAAAGCCTCGACTAGGATACAATCTAAATTTCCTTGGACGGAAAACATGGATGGAGAATATATGATTCTTATCTACAATGATATATTACTGAGCCAGGAAATCAATGAAGTAACGTCACTTGCCGCCAAAGGAGTGTTCTTAGTTACAATCATTCTCAGTGAATTTAGTCAAATAGAAAAAAGGGGTTGATCAAATATATGAGGTACAGGTGGAATATAAAATTGCGTCCCTTGAACGAAATGGCAGACGACAGAGAGAATTACACATTTAGCAAACACACTTATGCCTGTAGGAGCGCGAAGGTCACATGAGGTGAGGAAAAACCAGGTGTTTTCAATGAGCACAGATACCATTCCATATAGACCAAGGAGGGAATCAAGACAACTTACTCTAAACCTCAAAGGACTGAACTCAGCCCACTTTACACACCAGAAAAGATTATTGACAACTGGTCAGAATTTGAAAAACAATTTATCGATGTCTCTCTGGAAGAGAATCAAGTGGATGCACAGCAGCAAGCAACACAGCACTGAAAATCGGCTACACCCGGTGAGAAAAATAAACTGCAAAATAAAGGCAGTGAGTGACAGATAAATTCTCGAGACTTCGTTCAGGGGCTGTGATTGGAGTTGTTTTCAGCATATATTCACACACAGAAAGATGGGACCTAAGGGAGGACACTCGTGGGTCTGAGTGTCTTCGTGAGCATGAGTCAGCAAATGCAGCCCTTGTCGAATAACACTGCCTTTTCCTGATTCCATGGACCCGAAATCTCCAAATGCAGACGACCCTTCTACAGCGAACACATGCATGGGTCAGCCACAGGATGCTACCCCATTGGAAAGGGAAAAAACATGAAAAGGCACCTCATCTTCTCATATCCTGGTGCTCGGGTTCAAGCTTCCAGCCGCTTTCCTGAAAATATCCCCACTTGGGGAAGTCAGCACTTTCAAAACACTCTTACTTATAGCTTGGAATTGGTTCCATGGATGAACTACAACGGGGAAGAATAAGACACGATGCCTATATATTTGGACAGACATATGGTGCTCTAATTTCAACTGCTGAACAAGAATTGACCCAAGTCTAAGCTTGCTCTCAGAAGGAGAATAGGGCTTGAAAATTTCCCGCTGATTTGTGACCAGTAACAAAAGTGGGAAGTTGAGCAGGGGATCTCAGCGAGCATATAATTCATGGGCCTGCAGGATGGGCCAAGACACCTAATGTGGACAAATGACTTGGGTTGAGCCAGAGAAAAGAACTTGAGAGCAAGGCAGAATTGCAAAAATGGGATTTCAAGAGGGAGACGCGTCTCGCCCGGTAAGAAACTAGAATGTGGCAGTACTTCTTCAACCATGCCTTTGTCGAAAAACGGTGTATGCCTTTATCCTGAATATATTCCGAATAAAGGCATACACCGTTTTTGGGCAACCAGGTAGGGGCTCGGTGCAAATCAACACTACATAGTGCTATCACTTCCCATCTAAACAAAGGGTCATCTACGAAAAGTGTAAAGACTAGAAATTCAGGGTAGCATGGAGGTAAATCGTACCCACATTTTGTGGATTCCAGGATGAAAAATGGCAATCGGCACCCTGGCGAAGACTATGGTGTATTCAAAAATAATGTAAGAAACAAAGCTACAGCACATAGGACACTTCCACTCAAGGACGTATATTTTCAAGAAAACCAAAGAACCTCAGGTCACAGGCATCCCAACGTTTCCTGCTGCTCTCTTTACAAAAGCCTCAACTAGGATACAATCTAAATTTCCTTGGACGGAAAACATGGATGGAGAATATGTGATTCTTATCTACAATGATATATTACAGAGCCAGGAAATCAATGAAATAACGCCACTTGCCGCCAAAGGAGTGTTCGTAGTTACAATCATTCTCAGTAAATTTAGTCACATAGAAAAAAGTGGTTTATCAAAGATATGAGGTACAGGTGGAATACAAAATTGCGTCCAATGCATGAAATGGCAGAGGAGAGAAAGCATCACACATTTAGCAAACACACTTATGCCTGTAGGAGCGCGAAGGTCACTTGAGGTGAGGAAAAACCAGGTGTTTTCAATGAGCACAGATACCATTCCATATAGACCAAAGAGGGCATCAAGACAACTTACTCTAAACCTCAAAGGACTGAACTCAGCCCACTTTACACACCAGAAAAGATTATTTACAACTGGTTAGAATTTGAAAAACAATTTATCTATGTCTCTCTGGAAGAGAATCTAGTGGATGCACAGCAGCAAGCAACACAGCACGGAAAATCGGCTACACCCGGTGAGAAAAATAAACTGCAAAATAAAGGCAGTGAGTGACAGATAAATTCTTCGAGACTTCGTTCAGGGGCTGTGATTGGAGTTGTTTTCAGCATATATTCACACACAGAAAGATGGGACCTAAGGGAGGACACTCGTGGGTCTGAGTGTCTTCGTGAGCATGAGTCAGCAAATGCAGCCCTTGTGGAATAACACTGCCTTGCCCTGATTCCATTGACCCGAAATCTCCAAATGTAGACGACCCTTCTACAGCAAACACATGCATGGGTCAGCCACAGGATGCTACCCCATTTGAACGGGAATAAACATGAAAAGGCAGCTCATCGTCTCATATCCTGGTGCTCGGGTTCAAGCTTCCAGCCACTTTCCTGAAAATATCCCCACTTGGGGAAGTCAGCACTTTCAAAACCTTCTTTCTTATACCTTGGAATTGGTTCCATGGATGAACTACAACGGGGAAGAATAAGACACGATGCCTATATATTTGGACAGGCATATGGTGCTCTAATTTCAACTGCTGAACAAGAATTGACCCAAGTCTAAGCTTGCTCTCAGAACGAGAATAGGGCTTGAAAATTTCCCGCTGATTTGTGACCAGTTCCAAAAGTGGGAAGTTGAGCAGGGGATCTCAGCGAGCCTATAATTCATGGGCCTGAAGGATGGTCAAAGACACCTAATGTGGACAAATGACTTGGGTTGAGCCAGAGAAAAGAACTTGAGAGCAAGGCAGAATTGCAAAAATGGGATTTCAAGAGGGAGACGCGTCTCGCCTGGTAAGAACCTAGAATGTGGCAGTACTTCTTCAACCATGCCTTTGTCGAAAAATGGTGTATGCCTTTATCCTGAATATCTTTAGGATAAAGGCATACACCGTTTTTGGGCAACCAGGCAGGGGCTCGGTGCAAATCAACACTACATAATGCTATCACTTCCCATCAAAACAAAGGGTCATGTACGAAAAGTGTAAAGACCAGAAATGCAGGGTAACGTGGAGGTAAATCGTACCCACATTTTGTGGATTGTGGGATGACCAATTGCAATCGGCACCCTGGCCAATTCTATGGTGTATTCGAAGATAAAGTAAGAAACAATGCTACAGCACATAGGACACTTCCATTCAAGGACGTATATTTTCAGGAAAACCAAAGAACCTCAGGTCACAGGCAACCCAACGTTTACTGCTGCTCTCTTTACAAAAGCCTCGACTAGCATACAATATAAATTTCCTTGGACGGAATACATGGATGGAGAATATGTGCTTCTTATCTACAATGATATATTACAGAACCAGGAAATGAATGAAATAACGTCACTTGGCGCCACCGGAGTGTTCTTAGTTACAATCATTCTCAGTGAATTTAGTCACAAAGAAAAAAGTGGTTTATCAAAGATATGAGGTACTGGTGGAATATAAAATTGCGTCCCTTGAACGAAATGGCAGACGACAGAGAGAATTACACATTTAGCAAACACACTTATGCCTGTGGGAGCGCAAAGGTCACATGAGGTGAGGAAAAACCAGGTGTTTTCAATGAGCACAAATACCATTCCATATAGACCAAGGAGGGAATCAAGACAACTTACTCTAAACCTCAAAGGACTGAACTCAGCCCACTTTACACACCAGAAAAGATTATTGACAACTGGTCAGAATTTGAAAAACAATTTATCTATGTCTCTCTGGAAGAAATCTAGTGGATGCACAGCAGCAAGCAACACAGCACGGAAAATCGGCTACACCCGGTGAGAAAAATAAACTGCAAAATAAAGGCAGTGAGTGACAGATAAATTTTTCGAGACTTCGTTCAGGGGCTGTGATTGGAGTTGTTTTCAGCATATATTCACACACAGAAAGATGGGACCTAAGGGAGGACAATCGTGGTTCTGAGTGTCTTCGTGAGCATGAGTCAGCAAATGCAGCCCTTGTAGAATAACACTGCCTAGCCCTGATTCCATTGACCCGAAATCTCCAAATGTAGACGACCCTTCTACAGCAAACACATGCATGGGTCAGCCACAGGATGCTATCCCATTGGAAAGGGAAAAAACATGAAAAGGCACCTCATCTTCTCATATCGTGGTGCTCGGGTTCAAGCTTCCAGTCAATTTCCTGAAAATATCCCCACTTGGGGAAGTCAGCACTTTCAAAAACTTCTTTCTTATAGCTTGGAATTGGTTCCATGGATGAACTACAATGGGGAAGAATAAGACACGATGCCTATATATTTGGACAGACATATGGTGCTCTAATTTCAACTGCTGAACAAGAATTGACCCAAGTCTAAGCTTGCTCTCAGAAAGAGAATAGGGCTTGAAAATTTCCCGCTGATTTGTGACCAGTTCCAAAAGTGGGATGTTGAGCAGGTGATCTCAGCGAGCCTATAATTCATGGGCCTGCAGGATGGTCAAAGACACCTAATGTGGACAAATGACTTGGGTTGAGCCAGAGAAAAGAACTTGAGAGCAAGGCAGAATTGCAAAAATGGGATTTCAAGAGGGAGACGCGTCTCGCCTGGTAAGACCCTAGAATGTGGCAGTACTTCTTCAACCATGCCTTTGTCGAAAAACGGTGTATGCCTTTATCCTGAATATATTCCGAATAAAGGCATACACCGTTTTTGGGCAACCAGGCAAGGGCTCGGTGCAAATCAACACTACATAGTGCTATCACTTCCCATCTAAACAAAGGGTCATCTACGAAAATTGTAAAGACGAGAAATTCAGGGTAGCATGGAGGTAAATCGTACCCACATTTTGTGGATTCCAGGATGAACAATGGCAATCGGAACCGTGGCGAAGTCTATGGTGTATTCAAAAATAATGTAAGAAACAAAGCTACAGCACATAGGACACTTCCACTCAAGGACGTATATTTTCAAGAAAACCAAAGAACCTCAGGTCACAGGCAACCCAACGTTTACTGCTGCTCTCTTTACAAAAGCCTCGACTAGGATACAATCTAAATTTCCTTGGACGGAAAACATGGATGGAGAATATGTGATTCTTATCTACAATGATATATTACTGAGCCAGGAAATCAATGAAATAACATCACTTGCCGCCAAAGGAGTGGTCGTAGTTACAATCATTCTCAGTAAATTTAGTCACATAGAAAAAAGTGGTTTATCAAAGATATGAGGTACAGGTGGAATACAAAATTGCATCCCATGAATGAAATGGCAGGCGAGAGAAAGCATCACACATTTAGCAAACACACTTATGCCTGTAGGAGCGCGAAGGTCACTTGAGGTGAGGAAAAACCAGATGTTTTCAATGAGCACAGATAGCATTCCATATACACCAAAGAGGGCATCAAGACAACTTACTCTAAACCTCAAAGGACTGAACTCAGCCCACTTTACACACCAGAAAAGATTATTTACAACTGGTTAGAATTTGAAAAACAATTTATCGATGTCTCTCTGGAAGAGAATCAAGTGGATGCACAGCAGCAAGCAACACAGCACTCAAAATCGGCTACACCCCGTGAGAAAAATAAGCCTCAAAATAAAGGCAGTGAGTGAGAGATAAGTTCTTCGAGACTTCGTTCAGGGGCTGTCATTGAAGTTGTTTTGAGCATATATTAACACACAGAAGGATCGGACCTAAGGGAGGACACTCGTGGGTCTGAGTGTCTTCGTGAGCATGAGTCAGCAAATGCAGCCCTTGTCGAATAACACTGCCTTTTCCTGATTCCATGGACCCGAAATTTCCAAAGGCAGACGACCCTTCCTACAGCGAACACATGCATGGGACAGCCACAGGATGCTACCCCATTGGAACGGCAAAAAAACATGAAAAGCCACCTCATCTTCTCATATCCTGGTGCTCGGGTTCAAGCTTTCAGCCGCTTTTCTGAAAATATACCCAATTGGGGAAGTCAGCACTTTCAAAACACTCTTACTTATAACTTGGAATTGGTTCCATGGATGAACTACAATGGGGAAGAATAAGAGACGATGGCTATATATTTGGACAGGCACATGGCGCTCTAATTTCCAATGCTGAACAAGAATTGACCCAAGTCTAAGCTTGCTCTCGGAAGGAGAATTGGGCTTGAAAATTTCCTGCTGCTTTGGGACCAGTTCCGAAAGTGGGAAGTTGAGCCGGGGATCTCAGGGAGCCTATAATTCATGGCCCTGCAGGATGGTAAAAGGCACGTAATGTGGAAAAATGACTTGGGTTGAACCAGAGAAAAGAACTTGAGAGCAAGGCAGAATTGCAAAACTGGGATTTCAAGAGGGAGAAGCGTCTCGCCTGGTAAGAACCTAGGATGTGGCAGTACTTCTTCAAACATGCCTTTGTCGAAAAAGGGTGTATGCCTTTATCCTGAATATCTTTAGGATAAAGGCATACACCGTTTTGGGGCAACCAGGCAGGGGCTCTGTGCAAATCAACACTACATAATGCTATCACTTCCCATCAAAACAAAGGGTCATGTACGAAAAGTGTAAAGACCAGAAATGCAGGGTAACGTGGAGGTAAATCGTACCCACATTTTGTGGATTGTGGGATGACCAATTGCAATCGGCACCCTGGCGAATTCTATGGTGTATTCGAAGATAAAGTAAGAAACAATGCTACAGCACATAGGACACTTCCATTCAAGGACGTATATTTTCAAGAAAACCAAAGAACCTCAGGTCACAGGCAACCCAACGTTTACTGCTGCTCTCTTTACAAAAGCCTCGACTAGGATACAATCTAAATTTCCTTGGACGGAATACATGGATGGAGAATATGTGATTCTTATCTACAATGATATATTACAGAGCCAGGAAATCAATGAAATAACGTCACTTGGCGCCACCGGAGTGTTCCTAGTTACAATCATTCTCAGTGAATTTAGTCACATAGAAAAAAGTGGTTTATCAAAGATATGAGGTACAGGTGGAATATAAAATTGCGTCCCTTGAACGAAATGGCAGATGACAGAGAGAATTACACATTTAGCAAACACACTTATGCCTGTGGGAGCGCAAAGGTCACATGAGGTGAGGAAAAACCAGGTGTTTTCAATGAGCACAAATACCATTCCATATAGACCAAGGAGGGAATCAAGACAACTTACTCTAAACCTCAAAGGACTGAACTCAGCCCACTTTACACACCAGAAAAGATTATTGACAACTGGTCAGAATTTGAAAAACAATTTATCTATGTCTCTCTGGAAGAGAATCTAGTGGATGCACAGCAGCAAGCAACACAGCACGGAAAATCGGCTACACCCGGTGAGAAAAATAAACTGCAAAATAAAGGCAGTGAGTGACAGATAAATTTTTCGAGACTTCGTTCAGGGGCTGTGATTGGAGTTGTTTTCAGCACATATTCACACACAGAAAGATGGGACCTAAGGGAGGACCATCGTGGGTCTGAGTGTCTTCGTGAGCATGAGCCAGCAAATGCAGCCCTTGTAGAATAACACTGCCTTGCCCTGATTCCATTGACCCGAAATCTCCAAATGTAGACGACCCTTCTACAGCAAACACATGCATGGGTCAGCCACAGGATGCTACCCCATTGGAACGGGAAAAAACATGAAAAGGCACCTCATCTTCTCATATCCTGGTGCTCGGGTTCAAGCTTCCAGCCACTTTCCTGAAAATATCCCCACTTGCGGAAGTCAGCACTTTCAAAACACCCTTTCTTATAGCTGGGAATTGGTTCCATGGATGAACTACAACGGGGAAGGACAAGAGATGATCGCCATACATTTGGACAGGCACATGGCGCTCTAATTTAAAATGCTGAACAAGAATTGACCCAATTCTAAGCTTGCTCTCAGAAGGAAAATTGGGCTGGAAAATTTCCTGCTGCTTTGGGACCAGTTCCCAAAGTGGGAAGTTGAGCAGGGGATCTCAGGGAGCCTATAATTCATGGCCCTGCAGGATGGTAAAAGGCACCTAATGTGGAAAAATGACTTGGGTTGAACCAGAGAAAAGAACGGGAGAGCAAGGCAGAATTGCAAATCTGGGATTTCAAGAGGGAGAAGCGTCTCGCCTGGTAAGAACCTAGAATGTGGCAGTACTTCTTCAACCATGCCTTTGTCGAAAAAGGGTGTATGCCTTTATCCTGAATATATTCCGGATAAAGGCATACACCGTTTTTGGGCAACCAGGCAGGGGCTCAGTGCAAATCAACACTACATAGTGCTATCACTTCCCATCTAAACAAAGGGTCATCTACGAAAAGTGTAAAGACTAGAAATTCAGGGTAGCATGGAGGTAAATCGTACCCACATTTTGTGGATTCCGGGATGAACAATGGCAATCGGCACCCTGGCGAAGTCTATGGTGTATTCAAAAATAATGTAAGAAACAAAGCTACAGCACATCGGACACTTCCACTCAAGGATGTATCCTTTCAAGAAAACCAAAAAACCTCAGGTCACAGGCAACCCAACGTTTACTGCTGCTCTCTTTACAAATGCCTCGAGAAGGATACAATCTAAATTTCTTTGGACGGAAAACATGTTTGGAGAATATGTGATTCTTATCTACAATGATATATTACTGAGCCAGGAAATCAATGAAATAACGTCACTTGCCGCCAAACGAGTGTTCGTAGTTATAATCATTCTCAGTAAATTTAGTCACATAGAAAAAAGTGGTTTATCAAAGATATGAGGAACAGGTGGAATACAAAATTGCGTCCCATGAATGAAATGGCAGACGAGAGAAAGCATCACACATTTAGCAAACACACTTATGCCTGTAGGAGCGCGAAGGTCACTTGAGGTGAGGAGAAACCAGGTGTTTTCAATGAGCACAGATACCACTCCATATAGACCAAAGAGGGAATCAAGACAACTTACTCTAAACCTCAAAGGATTGAACTCAGCCCACTTTACACTCCAAAAAAGTTTATTGACAACTGGTCAGAATTTGAAAAACAATTTATCGATGTCTCTCTGGAAGAGAATCAAGTGGATGCACAGCAGCAAGCAACACAGCACACAAAATCGGCTACATCCCGTGAGAAAAATAAACTGCAAAATAAAGGCAGTGAGTGAGAGATAAATTCTTCGAGATTTCGTTCAGGGGCTGTCATTGAAGTTGTTTTGAGCATATATTAACACACAGAATGATCGGACCTAAGGAAGGACACTCGTGGGTCTGAGTGTCTTCGTGAGCATGAGTCAGCAAATGCAGCCCTTGTCGAATAACACTGCCTTTTCCTGATTCCATGGACCCGAAATTTCCAAATGCAGACGACCCTTCCTACAGCGAACACATGCATGGGACAGCCACAGGATGCTACCCCATTGGAACGGCAAAAAAACATGAAAAGCCACCACATCTTCTCATATCCTGGTGCTCGGGTTCAAGCTTTCAGCTGCTTTTCTGAAAATATACCCAATTGGGGAAGTCAGCACTTTCAAAACACTCTTACTTATAACTTGGAATTGGTTCCATGGATGAACTACAATGAGGAAGAATAAGAGACGATGGCTATATATTTGGGCAGGCACATGGCGCTCTAATTTCCAATGCTGAACAAGAATTGACCGAAGTCTAAGCTTGCTCTCGGAAGGAGAATTGGGCTTGAAAATTTCCTGCTGCTTTGGGACCAGTTCCGAAAGTGGGAAGTTGAGCCGGGGATCTCAGGGAGCCTATAATTCATGGCCCTGCAGGATGGTAAAAGACACCTAATGTGGACAAATGACTTGGGTTGAGCCAGAGAAAAGAACTTGAGAGCAAGGCAGAATTGCAAAAATGGGATTTCAAGAGGGAGACCCGTCTCGCCTGGTAAGAACATAGGATGTGGCAGTACTTCTTCAAACATGCCTTTGTCGAAAAAGGGTGTATGCCTTTATCCTGAATATCTTTAGGATAAAGGCATACACCGTTTTGGGGCAACCAGGCAGGGGCTCTGTGCAAATCAACACTACATAATGCTATCACTTCCCATCAAAACAAAGGGTCATGTACGAAAAGTGTAAAGACCAGAAATGCAGGGTAACGTGGAGGTAAATCGTACCCACATTTTGTGGATTGTGGGATGACCAATTGCAATCGGCACCCTGGCGAATTCTATGGTGTATTCGAAGATAAAGTAAGAAACAATGCTACAGCACATAGGACACTTCCATTCAAGGACGTATATTTTCAGGAAAACCAAAGAACCTCAGGTCGCAGGCAACCCAACGTTTACTGCTGCTCTCTTTACAAAACCCTCGACTAGGATACAATCTAAATTTCCTTGGACGGAATACATGGATGGAGAATATGTGATTCTTATCTACAATGATATATTACAGAGCCAGGAAATCAATGAAATAACGTCACTTGGCGCCACCGGAGTGTTCTTAGTTACAATCATTCTCAGTGAATTTAGTCACATAGAAAAAAGTGGTTTATCAAAGATATGAGGTACAGGTGGAATATAAAATTGCATCCCTTGAACGAAATGGCAGATGACAGAGAGAATTACACATTTAGCAAACACACTTATGCCTGTAGGAGCGCAAAGGTCACATGAGGTGAGGAAAAACCAGGTGTTTTCAATGAGCACAGATACCATTCCATATAGACCAAGGAGGGAATCAAGACAACTTACTCTAAACCTCAAAGGACTGAACTCAGCCCACTTTACACACCAGAAAAGATTATTGACAACTGGTCAGAATTTGAAAAACAATTTATCTATGTCTCTCTGGAAGAGAATCTAGTGGATGCACAGCAGCAAGCAACACAGCACGGAAAATTGGCTACACCCGGTGAGAAAAATAAACTGCAAAATAAAGGCAGTGAGTGACAGATAAATTTTTCAAGACTTCGTTCAGGGGCTGTGATTGGAGTTGTTTTCAGCATATATTCACACACAGAAAGATGGGACCTAAGGGAGGACAATCGTGGGTCTGAGTGTCTTCGTGAGCATGAGTCAGCAAATGCAGCCCTTGTAGAATAACACTGCCTTGCCCTGATTCCATTGACCCGAAATCTCCAAATGTAGACGACCCTTCTACAGCAAACACATGCATGGGTCAGCCACAGGATGCTACCCCATTGGAACGGGAAAAAACATGAAAAGGCACCTCATCTTCTCATATCCTGGTACTCGGGTTCAAGCTTCCAGCCACTTTCCTGAAAATATCCCCACTTGGGGAAGTCAGCACTTTCAAAACCTTCTTTCTTATAGCTTGGAATTGGTTCCATGGATGAACTACAACGGGGAAGAATAAGACACGATACCTATATATTTGGACAGGCATATGTTGCTCTAATTTCAACTGCTGAACAAGAATTGACCCAAGTCTAAGCTTGCTCTCAGAAGGAGAATAGGGCTTGAAAATTTCCCGCTGATTTGTGACCAGTTCCAAAAGTGGGAAGTTGAGCAGGGGATCTCAGGGAGCCTATAATTCATGGCCCTGCAGGATGGTCAAAGGCACCTAATGTGGACAAATGACTTGGGTTGAGCCAGAGAAAAGAACTTGAGAGCAAGGCAGAATTGCAAAAATTGGATTTCAAGAGGGAGACGCGTCTCGCCTGGTAAGAACCTAGAATGTGGCAGTACTTCTTCAACCATGCCTTTGTCGAAAAACGGTGAATGCCTTTATCCTGAATATATTCCGAATAAAGGCATACACCGTTTTTGGGCAACCAGGCAGGGGCTCGGTGCAAATCAACACTACATAGTGCTATCACTTCCCATCTAAACAAAGGGTCATCTACGAAAAGTGTAAAGACTAGAAATTCAGGGTAGCATGGAGGTAAATCGTACCCACATTTTGTGGATTGTGGGATGACCAATTGCAATCGGCACCCTGGCGAAGTCTATGGTGTATTCAAAAATAATGAAGGAAACAAAGCTACAGCACATAGGACACTTCCACTCAAGGACGTATATTTTCAAGAAAACCAAAGAACCTCAGTTCACAGGCAACCCAACGTTTACTGCTGCTCTCTTTACAAAAGCCTCGACTAGGATACAATCTAAATTTCCTTGGACGGAAAACATGGATGGAGAATATGTGATTCTTATCTACAATGATATATTACTGAGCCAGGAAATCAATGAAATAACGTCACTTGCCGCCAAAGGAGTGTTCGTAGTTACAATCATTCTCAGTAAATTTAGTCACATAGAAAAAAGTGGTTTATCAAAGATATGAGGTACAGGTGGAATACAAAATTGCATCCCATGAATGAAATGGCAGACGAGAGAAAGCATCACACATTTAGCAAACACACTTATGCCTGTAGGAGCGCGAAGGTCACTTGAGGTGAGGAAAAACCAGGTGTTTTCAATGAGCACAGATACCATTCCATATAGACCAAAGAGGGCATCAAGACAACTTACTCTAAACCTCAAAGGACTGAACTCAGCCCACTTTACACACCAGAAAAGATTATTTACAACTGGTTAGAATTTGAAAAACAATTTATCGATGTCTCTCTGGAAGAGAATCAAGTGGATGCACAGCAGCAAGCAACACAGCACTCAAAATCGGCTACACACCGTGAGAAAAATAAACTGCAAAATAAAGGCAGTGAGTGAGAGATAAATTCTTTGAGACTTCGTTCAGGGGCTGTCATTGAAGTTGTTTTGAGCATATATTAACACAGAGAATGATCGGACCTAAGGAAGGACACTCGTGGGTCTGAGTGTCTTCGTGAGCATGAGTCAGCAAATGTAGCCCTTGTCGAATAACACTGCCTTTTCCTGATTGCATGGACCCGAAATCTCCAAATGCAGACGACCCTTCCTACAGCAAACACATGCATGGGACAGCCACAGGATGCTACCCCATTGGAATGGCAAAAAAACATGAAAAGCCACCTCATCTTCTCATATCCTGGTGCTCGGGTTCAAGCTTTCAGCCGCTTTTCTGAAAATATACCCAATTGGGGAAATCAGCACTTTCAAAACACTCTTACTTATAAATTGGAATTGGTTCCATGGATGAACTACAATGGGGAAGAATAAGAGACGATGGCTGTATATTTGGACAGGCACATGGCGCTCTAATTTCCAATGCTGAACAAGAATTGACCCAAGTCTAAGCTTGCTCTCGGAAGGAGAATTGGGCTTGAAAATTTCCTGCTGCTTTGGGACCAGTTCCGAAAGTGGGAAGTTGAGCCGGGGATCTCAGGGAGCCTATAATTCATGGCCCTGCAGGATGGTAAAAGACACCTAATGTGGACAAATGAGTTGGGTTGAGCCAGAGAAAAGAACTTGAGAGCAAGGCAGAATTGCAAAAATGGGATTTCAAGAGGGAGACGCGTCTCGCCTGGTAAGAACCTAGGATGTGGCAGTACTTCTTCAAACATGCCTTTGTCGAAAAAGGGTGTATTCCTTTATCCTGAATATCTTTAGGATAAAGGCATACACCGTTTTTGGGCAACCAGGCATGGGCTCTGTGCAAATCAACACTACATAATGCTATCACTTCCCATCAAAACAAAGGGTCATGTACGAAAAGTGTAAAGACCAGAAATGCAGGGTAACGTGGAGGTAAATCGTACCCACATTTTGTGGATTGTGGGATGACCAATTGCAATCGGCACCCTGGCGAATTCTATGGTGTATTCGAAGATAAAGTAAGAAACAATGCTACAGCACATAGGACACTTCCATTCAAGGACGTATATTTTCAGGAAAACCAAAGAACCTCAGGTCACAGGCAACCCAACGTTTACTGCTGCTCTCTTTACAAAAGCCTCGACTAGGATACAATCTAAATTTCCTTGGACGGAATACATGGATGGAGAATATGTGATTCTTATCTACAATGATATATTACAGAGCCAGGAAATCAATGAAATAACGTCACTTAGCGCCACCGGAGTGTTCTTAGTTACAATCATTCTCAGTGAATTTAGTCACATAGAAAAAAGTGGTTTATCAAAGATATGAGGTACAGGTGGAATATAAAATTGCATCCCTTGAACGAAATGGCAGATGACAGAGAGAATTACACATTTAGCAAACACACTTATGCCTGTAGGAGCGCAAAGGTCACATGAGGTGAGGAAAAACCAGGTGTTTTCAATGAGCACAGATACCATTCCATATAGACCAAGGAGGGAATCAAGACAACTTACTCTAAACCTCAAAGGACTGAACTCAGCCCACTTTACACACCAGAAAAGATTATTGACAACTGGTCAGAATTTGAAAAACAATTTATCTATGTCTCTCTGGAAGAGAATCTAGTGGATGCACAGCAGCAAGCAACACAGCACGGAAAATCGGCTACACCCGGTGAGAAAAATAAACTGCAAAATAAAGGCAGTGAGTGACAGATAAATTTTTCAAGACTTCTTTCAGGGGCTGTGATTGGAGTTGCTTTCAGCATATATTCACACACAGAAAGATGGGACCTAAGGGAGGACAATCGTGGGTCTGAGTGTCTTCGTGAGCATGAGTCAGCAAATGTAGCCCTTGTAGAATAACACTGCCTTGCCCTGATTCCATTGACCCGAAATCTCCAAATGTAGACGACCCTTCTACAGCGAACACATGCATGGGTCAGCCACAGGATGCTACCCCATTGGAACGGGAAAAAACATGAAAAGGCACCTCATCTTCTCATATCCTGGTACTCGGGTTCAAGCTTCCAGCCACTTTCTTGAAAATATCCCCACTTGGGGAAGTCAGCACTTTCAAAACCTTCTTTCTTATAGCTTGGAATTGGTTCCATGGATGAACTACAACGGGGAAGAATAAGACACGATGCCTATATATTTGGACAGGCATATGGTGCTCTAATTTCAACTGCTGAACAAGAATTGACCCAAGTCTAAGCTTGCTCTCAGAAGGAGAATAGGGCTTGAAAATTTCCCGCTGATTTGTGACCAGTTCCAAAAGTGGGAAGTTTAGCAGGGGATCTCAGGGAGCCTATAATTCATGGCCCTGCAGGATGGTCAAAGGCACCTAATGTGGACAAATGACTTGGGTTGAGCCAGAGAAAAGAACTTGAGAGCAAGGCAGAATTGCAAAAATGGGATTTCAAGAGGGAGACGCGTCTCGCCTGGTAAGAACCTAGAATGTGGCAGTACTTCTTCAACCATGCCTTTTTCGAAAAACGGTGAATGCCTTTATCCTGAATATATTCCGAATAAAGGCATACACCGTTTTTGGGCAACCAGGCAGGGGCTCGGTGCAAATCAACACTACATAGTGCTATCACTTCCCATCTAAACAAAGGGTCATCTACGAAAAGTGTAAAGACTAGAAATTCAGGGTAGCATGGAGGTAAATCGTACCCACATTTTGTGGATTGTGGGATGACCAATTGCAATCGGAACCCTGGCGAATTCTATTGTGTATTCAAAAATAATGTAAGAAACAAAGCTACAGCACATAGGACACTTCCACTCAAGGACGTATATTTTCAAGAAAACCAAAGAACCTCAGGTCACAGGCAACCCAACGTTTACTGCTGCTCTCTTTACAAAAGCCTCGACTAGGATACAATCTAAATTTCCTTGGACGGAAAACATGGATGGAGAATATGTGATTCTTATCTACAATGATATATTACTGAGCCAGGAAATCAATGAAATAACGTCACTTGCCGCCAAAGGAGTGTTCGTAGTTACAATCATTCTCAGTAAATTTAGTCACATAGATAAAAGTGGTTTATCAAAGATATGAGGTACAGGTGGAATACAAAATTGCGTGCCATGAATGAAATGGCAGACGAGAGAAAGAATCACACATTTAGCAAACACACTTATGCCTGGAGGAGCGCGAAGGTCACTTGAGGTGAGGAAAAACCAGGTGTTTTCAATGAGCACAGATACCATTCCATATAGACCAAAGAGGGCATCAAGACAACTTACTCTAAACCTCAAAGGACTGAACTCAGCCCACTTTACACACCAGAAAAGATTATTTACAACTGGTTAGAATTTGAAAAACAATTTTTCGATGTCTCTCTGGAAGAGAATCAAGTGGATGCACAGCAGCAAGCAACACAGCACTCAAAATCGGGTACACCCCATGAGAAAAATAAACTGCAAAATAAAGGCAGTGAGTGAGAGATAAATTCTTCGAGACTTCGTTCAGGGGCTGTCATTGAAGTTGTTTTGAGCATATATTAACACAGAGAATGATCGGACCTAAGGAAGGACACTCGTGGGTCTGAGTGTCTTCGTGAGCATGAGTCAGCAAATGCAGCCCTTGTCGAATAACACTGCCTTTTCCTGATTCCATGGACCCGAAATTTCCAAATGCAGACGACCCTTCCTACAGCGAACACATGCATGGGACAGCCACAGGATGCTACCCCATTGGAACGGCAAAAAAACATGAAAAGCCACCTCATCTTCTCATATCCTGGTGCTCGGGTTCAAGCTTTCAGCCGCTTTTCTGAAAATATACCCAATTGGGGAAGTCAGCACTTTCAAAACACTCTTACTTATAACTTGGAATTGGTTCCATGGATGAACTACAATGGGGAAGAATAAGAGACGATGGCTGTATATTTGGACAGGCACCTGGCGCTCTAATTTCCAATGCTGAACAAGAATTGACCCAAGTCTAAGCTTGCTCTCGGAAGGAGAATTGGGCTTGAAAATTTCCTGCTGCTTTGGGACCAGTTCCGAAAGTGGGAAGTTGAGCCGGGGATCTCAGGGAGCCTATAATTCATGGCCCTGCAGGATGGTAAAAGACACCTAATGTGGACAAATGACTTGGGTTGAGCCAGAGAAAAGAACTTGAGAGCAAGGCAGAATTGCAAAAATGGGATTTCAAGAGGGAGACGCGTCTCGCCTGGTAAGAACCTAGGATGTGGCAGTACTTCTTCAACCATGCCTTTGTCGAAAAAGGGTGTATGCCTTTATCCTGAATATCTTAAGGATAAAGGCATACACCGTTTTTGGGCAACCAGGCAGGGGCTCTGTGCAAATCAACACTACATAATGCTATCACTTCCCATCAAAACAAAGGGTCATGTACGAAAAGTGTAAAGACCAGAAATGCAGGGTAACGTGGAGGTAAATCGTACCCACATTTTGTGGATTGTGGGATGACCAACTGCAATCGGCACCCTGGCGAATTCTATGGTGTATTCGAAGATAAAGTAAGAAACAATGCTACAGCACATAGGACACTTCCATTCAAGGACGTATATTTTCAGGAAAACCAAAGAACCTCAGGTCACAGGCAACCCAACGTTTACTGCTGCTCTCTTTACAAAAGCCTCGACTAGCATACAATATAAATTTCCTTGGACGGAATACATGGATGGAGAATATGTGCTTCTTATCTACAATGATATATTACAGAGCCAGGAAATGAATGAAATAACGTCACTTGGCGCCACCGGAGTGTTCTTAGTTACAATCATTCTCAGTGAATTTAGTCACAAAGAAAAAAGTGGTTTATCAAAGATATGAGGTACTGGTGGAATATAAAATTGCGTCCCTTGAACGAAATGGCAGACGACAGAGAGAATTACACATTTAGCAAACACACTTATGCCTGTGGGAGCGCAAAGGTCACATGAGGTGAGGAAAAACCAGGTGTTTTCAATGAGCACAGATACCATTCCATATAGACCAAGGAGGGAATCAAGACAACTTACTCTAAACCTCAAAGGACTGAACTCAGCCCACTTTACACACCAGAAAAGATTATTGACAACTGGTCAGAATTTGAAAAACAATTTATCTATGTCTCTCTGGAAGAGAATCTAGTGGATGCACAGCAGCAAGCAACACAGCACGGAAAATCGGCTACACCCGGTGAGAAAAATAAACTGCAAAATAAAGGCAGTGAGTGACAGATAAATTTTTCAAGACTTCGTTCAGGGGCTGTGATTGCAGTTGTTTTCAGCATATATTCACACACAGAAAGATGGGACCTAAGGGAGGACAATCGTGGGTCTGAGTGTCTTCGTGAGCATGAGTCAGCAAATGCAGCCCTTGTAGAATAACACTGCCTTGCCCTGATTCCATGGACCCGAAATCTCCAAATGTAGACGACCCTTCTACAGCAAACACATGCATGGGTCAGCCACAGGATGCTATCCCATTGGAACGGGAAAAAACATGAAAAGGCACCTCATCTTCTCATATCCTGGTGCTCGGGTTCAAGCTTCCAGTCAATTTCCTGAAAATATCCCCACTTGGGGAAGTCAGCACTTTCAAAAACTTCTTTCTTATAGCTTGGAATTGGTTCCATGGATGAACTACAATGGGGAAGAATAAGACACGATGCCTATATATTTGGACAGGCATATGGTGCTCTAATTTCAACTGCTGAACAAGAATTGACCCAAGTCTAAGCTTGCTCTCAGAAGGAGAATAGGGCTTGAAAATTTCCCGCTGATTTGTGACCAGTTCCAAAAGTGGGATGTTGAGCAGGTGATCTCAGCGAGCCTATAATTCATGGGCCTGCAGGATGGTCAAAGGCACCTAATGTGGACAAATGACTTGGGTTGAGCCAGAGAAAAGAACTTGAGAGCAAGGCAGAATTGCAAAAATGGGATTTCAAGAGGGAGACGCGTCTCGCCTGGTAAGACCCTAGAATGTGGCAGTACTTCTTCAACCATGCCTTTGTCGAAAAACGGTGTATGCCTTTATCCTGAATATATTCCGAATAAAGGCATACACCGTTTTTGGGCAACCAGGCAAGGGCTCGGTGCAAATCAACACTACATAGTGCTATCACTTCCCATCTAAACAAAGGGTCATCTACGAAAAGTGTAAAGACGAGAAATTCAGGGTAGCATGGAGGTAAATCGTACCCACATTTTGTGGATTCCAGGATGAACAATGGCAATCGGCACCCTGGCGAAGTCTATGGTGTATTCAAAAATAATGTAAGAGACAAAGCTACAGCACATAGGACACTTCCACTCAAGGACGTATATTTTCAAGAAAACCAAAGAACCTCAGGTCACAGGCAACCCAACGTTTACTGCTGCTCTCTTTACAAAAGCCTCGACTAGGATACAATCTAAATTTCCTTGGACGGAAAACATGGATGGAGAATATGTGATTCTTATCTACAATGATATATTACTGAGCCAGGAAATCAATGAAATAACATCACTTGCCGCCAAAGGAGTGGTCGTAGTTACAATCATTCTCAGTAAATTTAGTCACATAGAAAAAAGTGGTTTATCAAAGATATGAGGTACAGGTGGAATACAAAATTGCATCCCATGAATGAAATGGCAGGCGAGAGAAAGCATCACACATTTAGCAAACACACTTATGCCTGTAGGAGCGCGAAGGTCACTTGAGGTGAGGAAAAACCAGATGTTTTCAATGAGCACAGATAGCATTCCATATACACCAAAGAGGGCATCAAGACAACTTACTCTAAACCTCAAAGGACTGAACTCAGCCCACTTTACACACCAGAAAAGATTATTTACAACTGGTTAGAATTTGAAAAACAATTTATCGATGTCTCTCTGGAAGAGAATCAAGTGGATGCACAGCAGCAAGCAACACAGCACTCAAAATCGGCTACACCCCGTGAGAAAAATAAGCTGCAAAATAAAGGCAGTGAGTGAGAGATAAGTTCTTCGAGACTTCGTTCAGGGGCTGTCATTGAAGTTGTTTTGAGCATATATTAACACACAGAAGGATCGGACCTAAGGGAGGACACTCGTGGGTCTGAGTGTCTTCGTGAGCATGAGTCAGCAAATGCAGCCCTTGTCGAATAACACTGCCTTTTCCTGATTCCATGGACCCGAAATTTCCAAAGGCAGACGACCCTTCCTACATCGAACACATGCATGGGACAGCCACAGGATGCTACCCCATTGGAACGGCAAAAAAACATGAAAAGCCACCTCATCTTCTCATATCCTGGTGCTCGGGTTCAAGCTTTCTACCGCTTTTCTGAAAATATACCCAATTGGGGAAGTCAGCACTTTCAAAACACTCTTACTTATAACTTGGAATTGGTTCCATGGATGAACTACAATGGGGAAGAATAAGAGACGATGGCTGTATATTTGGACAGGCACCTGGCGCTCTAATTTCCAATGCTGAACAAGAATTGACCCAAGTCTAAGCTTGCTCTCGGAAGGAGAATTGGGCTTGAAAATTTCCTGCTGCTTTGGGACCAGTTCCGAAAGTGGGAAGTTGAGCCGGGGATCTCAGGGAGCCTATAATTCATGGCCCTGCAGGATGGTAAAAGACACCTAATGTGGACAAATGACTTGGGTTGAGCCAGAGAAAAGAACTTGAGAGCAAGGCAGAATTGCAAAAATGGGATTTCAAGAGGGAGACGCGTCTCGCCTGGTAAGAACCTAGGATGTGGCAGTACTTCTTCAACCATGCCTTTGTCGGAAAAGGGTGTATGCCTTTATCCTGAATATCTTAAGGATAAAGGCATACACCGTTTTTGGGCAACCAGGCAGGGGCTCTGTGCAAATCAACACTACATAATGCTATCACTTCCCATCAAAACAAAGGGTCATGTACGAAAAGTGTAAAGACCAGAAATGCAGGGTAACGTGGAGGTAAATCGTACCCACATTTTGTGGATTGTGGGATGACCAACTGCAATCGGCACCCTGGCGAATTCTATGGTGTATTCGAAGATAAAGTAAGAAACAATGCTACAGCACATAGGACACTTCCATTCAAGGACGTATATTTTCAGGAAAACCAAAGAACCTCAGGTCACAGGCAACCCAACGTTTACTGCTGCTCTCTTTACAAAAGCCTCGACTAGCATACAATATAAATTTCCTTGGACGGAATACATGGATGGAGAATATGTGCTTCTTATCTACAATGATATATTACAGAGCCAGGAAATGAATGAAATAACGTCACTTGGCGCCACCGGAGTGTTCTTAGTTACAATCATTCTCAGTGAATTTAGTCACAAAGAAAAAAGTGGTTTATCAAAGATATGAGGTACTGGTGGAATATAAAATTGCGTCCCTTGAACGAAATGGCAGACGACAGAGAGAATTACACATTTAGCAAACACACTTATGCCTGTGGGAGCGCAAAGGTCACATGAGGTGAGGAAAAACCAGGTGTTTTCAATGAGCACAGATACCATTCCATATAGACCAAGGAGGGAATCAAGACAACTTACTCTAAACCTCAAAGGACTGAACTCAGCCCACTTTACACACCAGAAAAGATTATTGACAACTGGTCAGAATTTGAAAAACAATTTATCTATGTCTCTCTGGAAGAGAATCTAGTGGATGCACAGCAGCAAGCAACACAGCACGGAAAATCGGCTACACCCGGTGAGAAAAATAAACTGCAAAATAAAGGCAGTGAGTGACAGATAAATTTTTCAAGACTTCGTTCAGGGGCTGTGATTGCAGTTGTTTTCAGCATATATTCACACACAGAAAGATGGGACCTAAGGGAGGACAATCGTGGGTCTGAGTGTCTTCGTGAGCATGAGTCAGCAAATGCAGCCCTTGTAGAATAACACTGCCTTGCCCTGATTCCATGGACCCGAAATCTCCAAATGTAGACGACCCTTCTACAGCAAACACATGCATGGGTCAGCCACAGGATGCTATCCCATTGGAACGGGAAAAAACATGAAAAGGCACCTCATCTTCTCATATCCTGGTGCTCGGGTTCAAGCTTCCAGTCAATTTCCTGAAAATATCCCCACTTGGGGAAGTCAGCACTTTCAAAAACTTCTTTCTTATAGCTTGGAATTGGTTCCATGGATGAACTACAATGGGGAAGAATAAGACACGATGCCTATATATTTGGACAGGCATATGGTGCTCTAATTTCAACTGCTGAACAAGAATTGACCCAAGTCTAAGCTTGCTCTCAGAAGGAGAATAGGGCTTGAAAATTTCCCGCTGATTTGTGACCAGTTCCAAAAGTGGGATGTTGAGCAGGTGATCTCAGCGAGCCTATAATTCATGGGCCTGCAGGATGGTCAAAGGCACCTAATGTGGACAAATGACTTGGGTTGAGCCAGAGAAAAGAACTTGAGAGCAAGGCAGAATTGCAAAAATGGGATTTCAAGAGGGAGACGCGTCTCGCCTGGTAAGACCCTAGAATGTGGCAGTACTTCTTCAACCATGCCTTTGTCGAAAAACGGTGTATGCCTTTATCCTGAATATATTCCGAATAAAGGCATACACCGTTTTTGGGCAACCAGGCAAGGGCTCGGTGCAAATCAACACTACATAGTGCTATCACTTCCCATCTAAACAAAGGGTCATCTACGAAAAGTGTAAAGACGAGAAATTCAGGGTAGCATGGAGGTAAATCGTACCCACATTTTGTGGATTCCAGGATGAACAATGGCAATCGGCACCCTGGCGAAGTCTATGGTGTATTCAAAAATAATGTAAGAGACAAAGCTACAGCACATAGGACACTTCCACTCAAGGACGTATATTTTCAAGAAAACCAAAGAACCTCAGGTCACAGGCAACCCAACGTTTACTGCTGCTCTCTTTACAAAAGCCTCGACTAGGATACAATCTAAATTTCCTTGGACGGAAAACATGGATGGAGAATATGTGATTCTTATCTACAATGATATATTACTGAGCCAGGAAATCAATGAAATAACATCACTTGCCGCCAAAGGAGTGGTCGTAGTTACAATCATTCTCAGTAAATTTAGTCACATAGAAAAAAGTCGTTTATCAAAGATATGAGGTACAGGTGGAATACAAAATTGCATCCCATGAATGAAATGGCAGGCGAGAGAAAGCATCACACATTTAGCAAACACACTTATGCCTGTAGGAGCGCGAAGGTCACTTGAGGTGAGGAAAAACCAGATGTTTTCAATGAGCACAGATAGCATTCCATATACACCAAAGAGGGCATCAAGACAACTTACTCTAAACCTCAAAGGACTGAACTCAGCCCACTTTACACACCAGAAAAGATTATTTACAACTGGTTAGAATTTGAAAAACAATTTATCGATGTCTCTCTGGAAGAGAATCAAGTGGATGCACAGCAGCAAGCAACACAGCACTCAAAATCGGCTACACCCCGTGAGAAAAATAAGCTGCAAAATAAAGGCAGTGAGTGAGAGATAAGTTCTTCGAGACTTCGTTCAGGGGCTGTCATTGAAGTTGTTTTGAGCATATATTAACACACAGAAGGATCGGACCTAAGGGAGGACACTCGTGGGTCTGAGTGTCTTCGTGAGCATGAGTCAGCAAATGCAGCCCTTGTCGAATAACACTGCCTTTTCCTGATTCCATGGACCCGAAATTTCCAAAGGCAGACGACCCTTCCTACATCGAACACATGCATGGGACAGCCACAGGATGCTACCCCATTGGAACGGCAAAAAAACATGAAAAGCCACCTCATCTTCTCATATCCTGGTGCTCGGGTTCAAGCTTTCTACCGCTTTTCTGAAAATATACCCAATTGGGGAAGTCAGCACTTTCAAAACACTCTTACTTATAACTTGGAATTGGTTCCATGGATGAACTACAATGGGGAAGAATAAGAGATGATGGCTATATATTTGGACAGGCACATGGCGCTCTAATTTCCAATGCTGAACAAGAATTGACCCAAGTCTAAGCTTGCTCTCGGAAGGAGAATTGGGCTTGAAAATTTCCTGCTGCTTTGGGACCAGTTCCGAAAGTGGGAAGTTGAGCCGGGGATCTCAGGGAGCCTATAATTCATGGCCCTGCAGGATGGTAAAAGGCACGTAATGTGGAAAAATGACTTGGGTTGAACCAGAGAAAAGAACTTGAGAGCAAGGCAGAATTGCAAAACTGGGATTTCAAGAGGGAGAAGCGTCTCGCCTGGTAAGAACCTAGGATGTGGCAGTACTTCTTCAAACATGCCTTTGTCGAAAAAGGGTGTATGCCTTTATCCTGAATATCTTTAGGATAAAGGCATACACCGTTTTGGGGCAACCAGGCAGGGGCTCTGTGCAAATCAACACTACATAATGCTATCACTTCCCATCAAAACAAAGGGTCATGTACGAAAAGTGTAAAGACCAGAAATGCAGGGTAACGTGGAGGTAAATCGTACCCACATTTTGTGGATTGTGGGATGACCAATTGCAATCGGCACCCTGGCGAATTCTATGGTGTATTCGAAGATAAAGTAAGAAACAATGCTACAGCACATAGGACACTTCCATTCAAGGACGTATATTTTCAAGAAAACCAAAGAACCTCAGGTCACAGGCAACCCAACGTTTACTGCTGCTCTCTTTACAAAAGCCTCGACTAGGATACAATCTAAATTTCCTTGGACGGAATACATGGATGGAGAATATGTGATTCTTATCTACAATGATATATTACAGAGCCAGGAAATCAATGAAATAACGTCACTTGGCGCCACCGGAGTGTTCCTAGTTACAATCATTCTCAGTGAATTTAGTCACATAGAAAAAAGTGGTTTATCAAAGATATGAGGTACAGGTGGAATATAAAATTGCGTCCCTTGAACGAAATGGCAGACGACAGAGAGAATTACACATTTAGCAAACACACTTATGCCTGTGGGAGCGCAAAGGTCACATGAGGTGAGGAAAAACCAGGTGTTTTCAATGAGCACAAATACCATTCCATATAGACCAAGGAGGGAATCAAGACAACTTACTCTAAACCTCAAAGGACTGAACTGAGCCCACTTTACACACCAGAAAAGATTATTGACAACTGGTCAGAATTTGAAAAACAATTTATCTATGTCTCTCTGGAAGAGAATCTAGTGGATGCACAGCAGCAAGCAACACAGCACGGAAAATCGGCTACACCCGGTGAGAAAAATAAACTGCAAAATAAAGGCAGTGAGTGACAGATAAATTTTTCGAGACTTCGTTCAGGGGCTGTGATTGGAGTTGTTTTCAGCACATATTCACACACAGAAAGATGGGACCTAAGGGAGGACCATCGTGGGTCTGAGTGTCTTCGTGAGCATGAGCCAGCAAATGCAGCCCTTGTAGAATAACACTGCCTTGCCCTGATTCCATTGACCCGAAATCTCCAAATGTAGACGACCCTTCTACAGCAAACACATGCATGGGTCAGCCACAGGATGCTACCCCATTGGAACGGGAAAAAACATGAAAAGGCACCTCATCTTCTCATATCCTGGTGCTCGGGTTCAAGCTTCCAGCCACTTTCCTGAAAATATCCCCACTTGCGGAAGTCAGCACTTTCAAAACCTTCTTTCTTATAGCTTGGAATTGGTTCCATGGATGAACTACAACAGGGAAGAATAAGACACGATGCCTATATATTTGGACAGGCATATGGTGCTCTAATTTCAACTGCTGAACAAGAATTGACCCAAGTCTAAGCTTGCTCTCAGAAAGAGAATAGGGCTTGAAAATTTCCCGCTGATTTGTGACCAGTTCCAAAAGTGGGAAGTTGAGCAGGGGATCTCAGCGAGCCTATAATTAATGGGACTGCAGGATGGTCAAAGGCACCTAATGTGGACAAATGACTTGGGTTGAGCCAGAGAAAAGAACTTGAGAGCAAGGCAGAATTGCAAAAATGGGATTTCAAGAGGGAGACGCGTCTCGCCTGGTAAGAACCTAGAATGTGGCAGTACTTCTTCAACCATGCCTTTGTCGAAAAACGGTGTATGCCTCTATCCTGAATATATTCCGAATAAAGGCATACACCGTTTTTGGGCAACCAGGCAAGGGCTCGGTGCAAATCAACACTACATAGTGCTATCACTTCCCATCTAAACAAAGGGTCATCTACGAAAAGTGTAAGGACTAGAAATTCAGGGTAGCATGGAGGTAAATCGTACCCACATTTTGTGGATTCCAGGATGAACAATGGCAATCGGCACCCTGGCGAAATCTATGGTGTATTCAAAAATAATGTAAGAAACAAAGCTACAGCACATAGGACACTTCCACTCAAGGACGTATATTTTCAAGAAAACCAAAGAACCTCAGGTCACAGGCAACCCAACGTTTACTGCTGCTCTCTTTACAAAAGCCTCGACTAGGATACAATCTAAATTTCCTTGGACGGAAAACATGGATGGAGAATATGTGATTCTTATCTACAATGATATATTACTGAGCCAGGAAATCAATGAAATAACGTCACTTGCCATCAAAGGAGTGTTCGTAGTTACAATCATTCTCAGTGAATTTAGTCACATAGAAAAAAGTGGTTTATCAAAGTTATGAGGTACAGGTGGAATATAAAATTGCGTCCCTTGAACGAAATGGCAGACGACAGAGAGAATTACACATTTAGCAAACACACTTATGCCTGTAGGAGCGCAAAGGTCACATGAGGTGAGGAAAAACCAGGTGTTTTCAATGAGCACAGATATCATTCCATGTAGACCAAAGTGGGAATCAAGACAACTTACTCTAAACATCAAAGGATTGAACTCAGCCCACTTTACACACCAAAAAAGTTTATTGACATCTGGTCAAAATTTGAAAAACAATTTATCGATGTCTCTCTGGAAGAGAATCATGTGGATGCACAGCAGCAAGCAACACAGCACTGAAAATCGGCTACACCCCGTGAGAAAAATAAACTGCAAAATAAAGGCAGTGAATGAGAGATAAATACTTCGAGACTTCATTCAGGGGCTGTGTTTGAAGTTGTTTTGAGCATATATTAACACACAGAAAGATGGGACCTAAGGGAGGACACTCGTGGGTCTGAGTGTCTTCGTGAGCATGAGTCAGCAAATGCAGCCCTTGTAGAATAACACTGCCTTTCCCTGATTCCATTGACCTGAAATCTCCAAATGCAGACCACCCTTCCTACACCGAACACATGCATGGGACAGCCACAGGATGCTACCCCATTGGAACGGGAAAAAAACATGAAAAGCCACCTCATCTTCTCATATCCTGGTGCTCGGTTTCAAGCTTTCAGCCGATTTTCTGAAAATATTCCCACTTGGTGAAGTCAGCACTTTCAAAACACCCTTTCTTATAGCTTGGAATTGGTTCCATGGATGAACTACAACGGGGAAGGACAAGAGATGATCGCCATACATTTGGACAGGCACATGGCGCTCTAATTTAAAATGCTGAACAAGAATTGACCCAATTCTAAGCTTGCTCTCAGAAGGAAAATTGGGCTGGAAAATTTCCTGCTGCTTTGGGACCAGTTCCCAAAGTGGGAAGTTGAGCAGGGGATCTCAGGGAGCCTATAATTCATGGCCCTGCAGGATGGTAAAAGGCACCTAATGTGGAAAAATGACTTGGGTTGAACCAGAGAAAAGAACGGGAGAGCAAGGCAGAATTGCAAATCTGGGATTTCAAGAGGGAGAAGCGTCTCGCCTGGTAAGAACCTAGAATGTGGCAGTACTTCTTCAACCATGCCTTTGTCGAAAAAGGGTGTATGCCTTTATCCTGAATATATTCCGGATAAAGGCATACACCGTTTTTGGGCAACCAGGCAGGGGCTCAGTGCAAATCAACACTACATAGTGCTATCACTTCCCATCTAAACAAAGGGTCATCTACGAAAAGTGTAAAGACTAGAAATTCAGGGTAGCATGGAGGTAAATCGTACCCACATTTTGTGGATTCCGGGATGAACAATGGCAATCGGCACCCTGGCGAAGTCTATGGTGTATTCAAAAATAATGTAAGAAACAAAGCTACAGCACATCGGACACTTCCACTCAAGGATGTATCCTTTCAAGAAAACCAAAAAACCTCAGGTCACAGGCAACCCAACGTTTACTGCTGCTCTCTTTACAAATGCCTCGAGAAGGATACAATCTAAATTTCTTTGGACGGAAAACATGGATGGAGAATATGTGATTCTTATCTACAATGATATATTACTGAGCCAGGAAATCAATGAAATAACGTCACTTGCCGCCAAACGAGTGTTCGTAGTTATAATCATTCTCAGTAAATTTAGTCACATAGAAAAAAGTGGTTTATCAAAGATATGAGGAACAGGTGGAATACATAATTGCGTCCCATGAATGAAATGGCAGACGAGAGAAAGCATCACACATTTAGCAAACACACTTATGCCTGTAGGAGCGCGAAGGTCACTTGAGGTGAGGAGAAACCAGGTGTTTTCAATGAGCACAGATACCACTCCATATAGACCAAAGAGGGAATCAAGACAACTTACTCTAAACCTCAAAGGATTGAACTCAGCCCACTTTACACTCCAAAAAAGTTTATTGACAACTGGTCAGAATTTGAAAAACAATTTATCGATGTCTCTCTGGAAGAGAATCAAGTGGATGCACAGCAGCAAGCAACACAGCACACAAAATCGGCTACATCCCGTGAGAAAAATAAACTGCAAAATAAAGGCAGTGAGTGAGAGATAAATTCTTCGAGACTTCGTTCAGGGGCTGTCATTGAAGTTGTTTTGAGCATATATTAACACACAGAATGATCGGACCTAAGGAAGGACACTCGTGGGTCTGAGTGTCTTCGTGAGCATGAGTCAGCAAATGCAGCCCTTGTCGAATAACACTGCCTTTTCCTGATTCCATGGACCCGAAATTTCCAAATGCAGATGACCCTTCCTACAGCGAACACATGCATGGGACAGCCACAGGATGCTACCCCATTGGAACGGCAAAAAAACATGAAAAGCCACCTCATCTTCTCATATCCTGGTGCTCGGGTTCAAGCTTTCAGCTGCTTTTCTGAAAATATACCCAATTGGGGAAGTCAGCACTTTCAAAACACTCTTACTTATAACTTGGAATTGGTTCCATGGATGAACTACAATGGGGAAGAATAAGAGACGATGGCTATATATTTGGGCAGGCACATGGCGCTCTAATTTCCAATGCTGAACAAGAATTGACCCAAGTCTAAGCTTGCTCTCGGAAGGAGAATTGGGCTTGAAAATTTCCTGCTGCTTTGGGACCAGTTCCGAAAGTGGGAAGTTGAGCCGGGGATCTCAGGGAGCCTATAATTCATGGCCCTGCAGGATGGTAAAAGACACCTAATGTGGACAAATGACTTGGGTTGAGCCAGAGAAAAGAACTTGAGAGCAATGCAGAATTGCAAAAATGGGATTTCAAGAGGGAGACCCGTCTCGCCTGGTAAGAACATAGGATGTGGCAGTACTTCTTCAAACATGCCTTTGTCGAAAAAGGGTGTATGCCTTTATCCTGAATATCTTTAGGATAAAGGCATACACCGTTTTTGGGCAACCAGGCAGGGGCTCTGTGCAAATCAACACTACATAATGCTATCACTTCCCATCAAAACAAAGGGTCATGTACGAAAAGTGTAAAGACCAGAAATGCAGGGTAACGTGGAGGTAAATCGTACCCACATTTTGTGGATTGTGGGATGACCAATTGCAATCGGCACCCTGGCGAATTCTATGGTGTATTCGAAGATAAAGTAAGAAACAATGCTACAGCACATAGGACACTTCCATTCAAGGACGTATATTTTCAGGAAAACCAAAGAACCTCAGGTCGCAGGCAACCCAACGTTTACTGCTGCTCTCTTTACAAAACCCTCGACTAGGATACAATCTAAATTTCCTTGGACGGAATACATGGATGGAGAATATGTGATTCTTATCTACAATGATATATTACAGAGCCAGGAAATCAATGAAATAACGTCACTTGGCGCCACCGGAGTGTTCTTAGTTACAATCATTCTCAGTGAATTTAGTCACATAGAAAAAAGTGGTTTATCAAAGATATGAGGTACAGGTGGAATATAAAATTGCATCCCTTGAACGAAATGGCAGATGACAGAGAGAATTACACATTTAGCAAACACACTTATGCCTGTAGGAGCGCAAAGGTCACATGAGGTGAGGAAAAACCAGGTGTTTTCAATGAGCACAGATACCATTCCATATAGACCAAGGAGGGAATCAAGACAACTTACTCTAAACCTCAAAGGACTGAACTCAGCCCACTTTACACACCAGAAAAGATTATTGACAACTGGTCAGAATTTGAAAAACAATTTATCGATGTCTCTCTGGAAGAGAATCTAGTGGATGCACAGCAGCAAGCAACACAGCACTGAAAATCATCTACACCCCGTGAGAAAAATAAACTGCAAAATAAAGGCAGTGAGTGACAGATAAATTTTTCAAGACTTCGTTCAGGGGCTGTGATTGGAGTTGTTTTCAGCATATATTCACACACAGAAAGATGGGACCTAAGGGAGGACAATCGTGGGTCTGAGTGTCTTCGTGAGCATGAGTCAGCAAATGCAGCCCTTGTAGAATAACACTGCCTTGCCCTGATTCCATTGACCCGAAATCTCCAAATGTAGACGACCCTTCTACAGCAAACACATGCATGGGTCAGCCACAGGATGCTACCCCATTGGAACGGGAAAAAACATGAAAAGGCACCTCATCTTCTCATATCCTGGTACTTGGGTTCAAGCTTCCAGCCACTTTCCTGAAAATATCCCCACTTGGGGAAGTCAGCACTTTCAAAACCTTCTTTCTTATAGCTTGGAATTGGTTCCATGGATGAACTACAACGGGGAAGAATAAGACACGATGCCTATATATTTGGACAGGCATATGGTGCTCTAATTTCAACTGCTGAACAAGAATTGACCCAAGTCTAAGCTTGCTCTCAGAAGGAGAATAGGGCTTGAAAATTTCCCGCTGATTTGTGACCAGTTCCAAAAGTGGGAAGTTGAGCAGGGGATCTCAGGGAGCCTATAATTCATGGCCCTGCAGGATGGTCAAAGGCACCTAATGTGGACAAATGACTTGGGTTGAGCCAGAGAAAAGGACTTGAGAGCAAGGCAGAATTGCAAAAATGGGATTTCAAGAGGGAGACGCGTCTCGCCTGGTAAGAACCTAGAATGTGGCAGTACTTCTTCAACCATGCCTTTGTCGAAAAACGGTGTATGCCTTTATCCTGAATATATTCCGAATAAAGGCATACACCGTTTTTGGGCAACCAGGCAGGGGCTCGGTGCAAATCAACACTACATAGTGCTATCACTTCCCATCTAAACAAAGGGTCATCTACGAAAAGTGTAAAGACTAGTAATTCAGGGTAGCATGGAGGTAAATCGTACCCACATTTTGTGGATTCCAGGATGAACAATGGCAATCGGCACCCTGGCGAAGTCTATGGTGTATTCAAAAATAATGTAAGAAACAAAGCTACAGCACATAGGACACTTCCACTCAAGGATGTATATTTTCAAGAAAACCAAAGAACCTCAGGTCACAGGCAACCCAACGTTTACTGCTTCTCTCTTTACAAAAGCCTCGACTAGGATACAATCTAAATTTCCTTGGACAGAAAACATGGATGGAGAATATGTGATTCTTATCTACAATGATATATTACTGAGCCAGGAAATCAATGAAGTAACGTCACTTGCCGCCAAAGGAGTGTTTTTAGTTACAATCATTCTCAGTAAATTTAGTCACATAGAAAAAAGTGGTTTATCAAAGATATGAGGTACAGGTGGAATACAAAATTGCGTCCCATGAATGAAATGGCAGACGAGAGAAAGCATCACACATTTAGCAAACACACTTATGCCTGTAGGAGCGCGAAGGTCACTTGAGGTGAGGAAAAACCAGGTGTTTTCAATGAGCACAGATACCATTCCATATAGACCAAAGAGGGCATCAAGACAACTTACTCTAAACCTCAAAGGACTGAACTCAGCCCACTTTACACACCAGCAAAGATTATTTACAACTGGTTAGAATTTGAAAAACAATTTATCGATGTCTCTCTGGAAGAGAATCAAGTGGATGCACAGCAGCAAGCAACACAGCACTGAAAATCGACTACAGCCCGTGAGAAAAATAAACTGCAAAATAAAGGCAGTGAGTGAGAGATAAATTCTTCGAGACTTCGTTCAGGGGCTGTCATTGAAGTTCTTTTGAGCATATATTAACACACAGAAGGATCGGACCTAAGGGAGGACACTCGTGGGTCTGAGTGTCTTCGTGAGCATGAGTCAGCAAATGCAGCCCTTGTCGAATAACATTGCCTTTTCCTGATTCCATGGACCCGAAATCTCCAAATGCAGACGACCCTTCTACAGCGAACACATGCATGGGTCATCCACAGGATGCTACCCCATTGGAACGGGAAAAAACTTGAAAAGGCACCTCATCTTCTCATATCCTGGTGCTCGGGTTCAAGCTTCCAGCCACTTTCCTGAAAATATCCCCACTTGGGGAAGTCAGCACTTTCAAAACCTTCTTTCTTATAGCTTGGAATTGGTTCCATGGATGAACTACAACGGGGAAGAATAAGACACGATGCCTATATATTTGGACAGGCATATGGTGCTCTAATTTCAACTGCTGAACAAGAATTGACCCAAGTCTAAGCTTGCTCTCAGAAGGAGAATAGGGCTTGAAAATTTCCCGCTGATTTGTGACCAGTTCCAAAAGTGGGAAGTTGAGCAGGGGATCTCAGCGAGCCTATAATTCATGGGCCTGCAGGATGGTCAAAGACACCTAATGTGGACAAATGACTTGGGTTGAGCCAGAGAAAAGAACTTGAGAGCAAGGCAGCATTGCAAAAATGGGATTTCAAGAGGGAGACGCGTCTCGCCTGGTAAGAAACTAGAATGTGGCAATACTTCTTCAACCATGCCTTTGTCGAAAAATGGTGTATGCCTTTATCCTGAATATTTTCCGAATAAAGGCATACACCGTTTTTGGGCAACCAGGCAGGGGCTCGGTGCAAATCAACACTACATAGTGCTATCACTTCCCATCTAAACAAAGGGTCATCTACGAAAATTGTAAAGACTAGAAATTCAGGGTAGCATGGAGGTAAATCGCACCCACATTTTGTGGATTCCAGGATGAAAAATGGCAATCGGCACCCTGGCGAAGTCTATGGTGTATTCAAAAATAATGTGAGAAACAAAGCTACAGCACATAGGACAATTCCACTCAAGGACGTATATTTTCAAGAAAACCAAAGAACCTCAGGTCACAGGCAACCCAACGTTTACTGCTTCTCTCTTTACAAAAGCCTCGACTAGGATACAATCTAAATTTCCTTAGACAGAAAACATGGATGGAGAATATGTGATTCTTATCTACAATGATATATTACTGAGCCAGGAAATCAATGAAATAACGTCACTTGCCGCCAAAGGAGTGTTCGTAGTTACAATCATTCTCAGTAAATTTAGTCACATAGAAAAAAGTGGTTTATCAAAGATATGAGGTACAGGTGGAATACAAAATTGCGTCCCATGAATGAAATGGCAGACGACAGAGAGAATTACACATTTAGCAAACACACTTATGCCTGTAGGAGCGCAAAGGTCACATGAGGTGAGGAAAAACCAGGTGTTTTCAATGAGCACAGATACCATTCCATATAGACCAAGGAGGGAATCAAGTCAACTTACTCTAAACCTCAAAGGACTGAACTCAGCCCACTTTACACACCAGAAAAGATTATTGACAACTGGTCAGAATTTGAAAAACAATTTATCTATGTCTCTCTGGAAGAGAATCTAGTGGATGCACAGCAGCAAGCAACACAGCACGGAAAATCGGCTACACCCGGTGAGAAAAACAAACTGCAAAATAAAGGCAGTGAGTGACAGATAAATTCTTCGAGACTTGGTTCAGGGGCTGTGATTGGAGTTGTTTTCAGCATATATTCACACACAGAAAGATGGGACCTAAGGGGACACAATCGTGGGTCTGAGTGTCTTCGTGAGCATGAGTCAGCAAATGCAGCCCTTGTAGAATAACACTGCCTTGCCCAGATTCCATTGACCCGAAATCTCCAAATGTAGACGACCCTTCTACAGCGAACACATGCATGGTTCAGCCACAGGATGCTACCCCATTGGAACGGGAAAAAACATGAAAAGGCACCTCATCTTCTCATATCCTGGTGCTCGGGTTCAAGCTTCCAGCCACTTTCCTGAAAATATCCCCACTTGCGGAAGTCAGCACTTTCAAAACCTTCTTTCTTATAGCTTGGAATTGCTTCCATGGATGAACTACAACGGGGAAGAATAAAACACGATGCCTTTATATTTGGACAGGCATATGGTGCTCTAATTTCAACTGCTGAACAATAATTGACCCAAGTCTAAGCTTGCTCTCAGAAGGAGAATAGGGCTTGTAAATTTCCCGCTGATTTGTGACCAGTTCCAAAAGTGGGAAGTTGAGCAGGGGATCTCAGCGAGCCTATAATTCATGGGCCTGAAGGATGGTCAAAGACACCTAATGTGGACAAATGACTTGGGTTGAGCCAGAGAAAAGAACTTGAGAGCAAGGCAGAATTGCAAAAATGGGATTTCAAGAGGGAGACGCGTCTCGCCTGGTAAGAACCTAGAATGTGGCAGTACTTCTTCAACCATGCCTTTGTCGAAAAACGGTGAATGCCTTTATCCTGAATATATTCCGAATAAAGGCATACACCGTTTTTGGGCAACCAGGCAGGGGCTCGGTGCAAATCAACACTACATAGTGCTATCACTTCCCATCTAAACAAAGGGTCATCTACGAAAAGTGTAAAGACTAGAAATTCAGGGTAGCATGGAGGTAAATCGTACCCACATTTTGTGGATTGTGGGATGACCAATTGCAATCGGAACCCTGGCGAATTCTATTGTGTATTCAAAAATAATGTAAGAAACAAAGCTACAGCACATAGGACACTTCCACTCAAGGACGTATATTTTCAAGAAAACCAAAGAAACTCAGGTCACAGGCAACCCAACGTTTACTGCTGCTCTCTTTACAAAAGCCTCGACTAGGATACAATCTAAATTTCCTTGGACGGAAAACATGGATGGAGAATATGTGATTCTTATCTACAATGATATATTATTGAGCCAGGAAATCAATGAAATAACGTCACTTGCCGCCAAAGGAGTGTTCGTAGTTACAATCATTCTCAGTAAATTTAGTCACATAGAAAAAAGTGGTTTATCAAAGATATGAGGTACAGGTGGAATACAAAATTGCGTGCCATGAATGAAATGGCAGACGAGAGAAAGCATCACACATTTAGCAAACACACTTATGCCTGTAGGAGCGCGAAGGTCACTTGAGGTGAGGAAAAACCAGGTGTTTTCAATGAGCACAGATACCATTCCATATAGACCAAAGAGGGCATCAAGACAACTTACTCTAAACCTCAAAGGACTGAACTCAGCCCACTTTACACACCAGAAAAGATTATTTACAACTGGTTAGAATTTGAAAAACAATTTATCGATGTCTCTCTGGAAGAGAATCAACTGGATGCACAGCAGCAAGCAACACAGCACTCAAAATCGGCTACACCCCGTGAGAAAAATAAACTGCAAAATAAAGGCAGTGAGTGAGAGATAAATTCTTCGAGACTTCGTTCAGGGGCTGTCATTGAAGTTGTTTTGAGCATATATTAACACACAGAATGATCGGACCTAAGGAAGGACACTCGAGGGTCTGAGTGTCTTCGTGAGCATGAGTCAGCAAATGCAGCCCTTGTCGAATAACACTGCCTTTTCCTAATTCCATGGACCCGAAATTTGCAAATGCAGACGACCCTTCCTACAGCGAACACATGCATGGGACAGCCACAGGATGCTACCCCATTGGAACGGCAAAAAAACATGAAAAGCCACCTCATCTTCTCATATCCTGGTGCTCGGGTTCAAGCTTTCAGCCGCTTTTCTGAAAATATACCCAATTGGGGAAGTCAGCACTTTCAAAACACTCTTACTTATAACTTGGAATTGGTTCCATGGATGAACTACAATGGGGAAGAATAAGAGACGATGGCTATATATTTGGACAGGCACATGGCGCTCTAATTTCCAATGCTGAACAAGAATTGACCCAAGTCTAAGCTTGCTCTCGGAAGGAGAATTGGGCTTGAAAATTTCCTGCTGCTTTGGGACCAGTTCCGAAAGTGGGAAGTTGAGCCGGGGATCTCAGGGAGCCTATAATTCATGGCCCTGCAGGATGGTAAAAGACACCTAATGTGGACAAATGACTTGGGTTGAGCCAGAGAAAAGAACTTGAGAGCAAGGCAGAATTGCAAAAATGGGATTTCAAGAGGGAGAAGCGTCTCGCCTGGTAAGAACCTAGGATGTGGCAGTACTTCTTCCAACATGCCTTTGTCGAAAAAGGGTGTATGCCTTTATCCTGAATATCTTTAGGATAAAGGCATACACCCTTTTTGGGCAACCAGGG